>NC_079164.1:109423562-109596062 GCF_947568905.1 Ostrea edulis
AAGGTAATGTGAAACAAAGAATTAATTTCAGCCAGCCTACATGGATTTTCAACCCTGCAGTTCTTGAGATTCTTCTTCTTACATATTGCTTAAAACTTATGACCCCTTAATAAAATGCCAACCTTTGACCCAGGAAGTATGGTTATATTAAAGCTTGAACAACATTTTCAGGCCCCCCCCCCCCCCCCCCACTCGTTTTCAATGCCTCTTAATTTTCTCCCTGTGAAATGGGCATTGAATTTGGCTTGATGGATCTGGAGCAGAAGTTGAAATGACTCAAGCTGCCAAACAGTAAGCAATACGTTGCCAGAGTGATTCGGGATGTGACATAACAAGGATAAACATGGTGTGCAAAGTTAAATAACTAACTTTCAATTTCTGACGTTTTCGCAGCATCAAGACCCTTTTTTCCCCCAGCCTTTACGTTCTTGTGCCCCACTACAGAAGAGTTTGTTAACTCCTGAATGGAGAATGTCTGCATAAGCACATGCTTAACTGCAAATGTTATATTAAGCATGGTGCTTTGCAGACAATATTCTCCACTTCTTCCTCCTTGAAAACCAAGAAAATAAATATTAAAGCCCTTCAAATAATGCAACATATAGCAGACATACGCTTGATTTCATTGACAGACAGCACCACATCTCAATATAATTGATGACCTGATAGTCTACTTCTGGGCCTTTATATTTGGATTTAGATTATCCCTTTGTAGAGAGCATCAATTTCCCAATGGACATTGCTTTTTCCACCATTGGGCTAATTAATGCTTCAAGTTACTCTTTATGTCGGAAATCTTTTACACATCTTTCATTCATTCTGATTCAGTGGTTCTTGAGATATTATATGGACCCCCACTTTATTTTTAACCTTTTCTTGATTATCTTCCCTATCAAGAAGTTGTGGTCCTCTATTTGAACAAATTAAGCCCCCTGTACCAAAGTAATGCTTTATGGAAAGTTTGGTTGAAAGCGTTTCTGGAGAAGTTGAAAATCTTTAAAAACTTAGATTGCTGGAGTCGTAAGAAAATTTCACTCGAGTTTTTAGCTCAAATGAGTTAAAAACTTCGACAGATTGCTGGAATCGTAAGAAAATTTCACTCGAGTTTTAGCTCAAATGAGTTAAAAACTACAGATTGCTGGAGTCGTAAGAAAATTTCACTCGAGTTTTAGCTCAAATGAGTTAAAACAACTATTGTGGTTACTGTAATTTATGTAGTATACACACCCAATATGCTCTGGATACTTCAGGGATTGGAGCACTGGTACTGACACGCTTACTCGGAAACAGTAATATATACCAACTCTTGAAAATGTTCAAATGCTATTTTCATAGATAAAACTTAGCACAGTTTAATATTATAATCAAAGAATGAACTCTATTCAATTTCCATTTATAGCTAGATTATCATCAATAATAAAACAGGAAATATACATTGAAGAAAAAACACTTGACAATGAAATTCCACATATCAATTTCAAGAACTGATGCAATTTCAATCACTAATCAATTTACAAGAGCTTGTAAGTAATGTAAGGTGATGATATCAAATGATGTATCCAGTGCAAGTTATACTAGTTCTGAAAGATTCTCTCTGAATATTGCATAATGGAACTGTCACAATATACCCATGTACTTGCTCAAGAGAATAATAATCCAACTGCCATAATCACTATTATCACCCATATGTACATGTATATGTACTAATCATTAGCACTGAATGTTTTGAATTCAATATTTTTCATCAATTTTATATATTCCAATTACAAGTGATGACAACCAAAATTTAGAATGGTCTGCTAATTGAATCAAACGTTCACTGTTCTCTTGAGACTGTACACGGTTAGGGTTAGGGTTAGACTGTACACGGTTAGGGTTAGGGTTAGACTGTACACGGTTAGGGTTAGGGTTAGACTGTACACGGTTAGGGTTAGAGTTAGACTGTACACGGTTAGAGTTAGGGTTAGACTGTACGCGGTTAGGGTTAGACTGTACACGGTTAGGGTTAGACTGTACACGGTTAGAGTTAGGGTTAGACTGTACACGGTTAGAGTTAGGGTTAGACTGTACACGGTTAGGGTTAGGGTTAGACTGTTTAGGGTTAGGGTTAGACTGTACACGGTTAGGGTTAGGGTTAGACTGTACACGGTTAGGGTTAGGGTTAGACTGTACACGGTTAGGGTTAGGGTTAGACTGTACACGGTTAGGGTTAGGGTTAGACTGTACACGGTTAGGGTTAGGGTTAGACTGTACACGGTTAGGGTTAGACTGTACACGGTTAGAGTTAGGGTTAGACTGTACACGGTTAGGGTTAGGGTTAGACTGTACAGCATAAATGCCAACTTTTGAAAATCCCCATGGGGGATTTTGCGCGCAACGACCTTTTTTCAATGCTCAAAATTCACGACATTTTACCATGAAAATAAACATTTGTGTTCTCAAATAAAATATCTATCTAATCATTATACATGTATCATACATTAACACAACATCAAGTGTGTTTGACCATTAACTTTAACAAAACAGTTACTATAAAAAAAAAAAAACCCACTTTGAAAGATATACATAAGTATTTTATTAAAATCATCTATTCAGCAAAAAATCCTCTCCAACAAGTCACATACATATTATCAAATAATACTTAAAGTTGCATCCTTTTACACCATATACACATTGGTTGGTCTATATATCAAAATTTAAATTAAAGCACATGCATTTGGTACGACTACAAAGGCGATCTTGGTTGTCTGTAAACATGGGCTTGCAGAGTCTGGTGGAACAATCTGCATTGCAACTAGAAAAGGAGTGATCTGCCCTGCTATGAAGTTTGCGAACAAAACCTTTGCACCCATGACATCTGAAATAATTACCAGGAAAAAAACACATCAAAATATACGTTTTTACTTGTAAATTAAGGCTACTTGCTAATATAAAATTCAGTACAGACTTGTGCGAATTACGCATCACAAAGTCTATTGAATACTACACTATATAGACTATGTAATGCATCGCTATAGACAGATAGATTCGGATAGCCTATATTATTATAGTTGGAAAAACATATATTTGACGTACCTTATTGCTATTTTGGATGCTGTCAGCGAGAGGCAAAAATCGGGAATGTCCGATTGTTTGGTGGTGACACTATTATCGTTGTCATTCACGTTTGTGTAAAGGATATGTCAATTTGAAATCCGTCTTCTCGATTAATTACTATCAAAACATGCTTCGCACTGTCCAATAAGCACCCCGACACAGGCAGACCAGGTAAATTACATCACCCCGATACCATGCGCCACACATAGAACTTTCCTTGCTCCTTGTAACTATGAATAATTAATGCAAATTAGGTGACTTATGACGTCGCAACATTGAAGCGGGCCGTATATTGATACGACCCTATCAGGTATGCGCATTTCTATTTTCAGACGGGATTTTCCCTTTGCACATGCGCACTGATCTGAAATTGAGAGAATATAAATAAGCGCTTCGTTGGGGAAAAAAGTATAGAAATTGATCAAGAAATGAATTTTTAATGATTTTTTTAAATATTTTCGACTGGTTGTGATTAAAGAGATTGATATACTCCCAACTCGGTGATTAAACTAATAATCGTTATGAGGATATTTTGATTTGAATCTTCGATTTTTGTAAGTAGCTTGAATTTCCTCTGACGATTAAGTTGCAGTAAGTCCGATTCAGAGTTTTTTCCTCATTTTCTGGGTAAATCATATTTCCTTACAGCAAATTTTGAGAAAAATACTACTTCCGGTTGATTGTTTTCATTATTAAACATAATTTTTTGTTAGATTTTAAAAATTTTCTCGGCTTTTGAAATGATATTTCAAAGAGAATTTGATTCAAATATGCATTCTTATCTCTAAAGTTTTCAAATTTAGGGAATACACTTGATTTTAGCTCCCATTTTTATACAAACCCCCATACAATAAAAGAAAATCATCAGTTATCTTCGTCAAGATTCAATAATGACTTGTTCTGGCAGATGGGGCAGTGCCTGTCTGAACTGTTTTATTTATTGCCCCTACACCACAGTCGACAATGTTTATTGTCCACTTGCTTTCATTTATATCAAAATTTAAAAATCATCTGATGTGCTAAGCTAAATGTGTTTTTATCCAGCCCTCTGCATACAATATTTTGTACAAAGACTGCAAGCTCTTGACTGAAGAGGGGGGAATGCTAATCCCGAAGAGATTATTTTGCCTATATTGAGACATCAGATTTCGTAACAAGGAAATCAAAATTTGTTGTAAGTCAAGATGATTCTTTCATTCGTTTGGCACCTAGCGCCCCCACTGAGCATGTAACTAGATTACTTCACCGTCTGATAATTCTTCTATTTTTAATTTCATATATGAATTTTCTTCTTGAAGTGGATAAGTAAAATTTTTAATTTCCAACTCTACTTTTCGCCATGTACGTAGCCTTACTAGACTCAGCTCAGGGAAGGTAGAAATCGCCAAGACATCGTTTACTGAAAATTTACATACACGTGCTTCCGCTTCTAAAAATACACCGGATGTTGATATTTTCTTACCTAGTTACGTATGGCGCATGTCCTAAAACACGCATATTAGGTACATCCGGTAGGAGCATGATTAGTTCAAGGAAAGTTATATGTGCGCCACAGGTAAACAACAATGGCTGACTATTGTCCCGATTTCTGATTGGCCAGTTCAGAAATGACGCGGGACTTCAAATTCCGGTTGGAAATGGGGGGTTGTTGTCGTAAATGGATTTTGGGGTATTTTTGCAATCCCGATCGGGATATCGGGATTTGCCTTTTCAACTGCTTCAAATCGGGAGAATCCCGCACAAATCGGTAAAGTTGGCATGTATGGTTTAGGGCTATAGTCCACCCCCTGAAAAGTGTTACTGGGGATCCGGTTATGGTCCTCAGTAATACTATTGGGGACTTATGCCCAAAAAAGTGTTACTGGGGACTTGTGAAAGTGTTACTAGGGACTTGTGAGGGGAAAAAAGTGTTACTGGGGACTTAGTGGACTTAGTCATTTTTAAGGTCATTTTTGATTGTTTTGATATTTGTTGACATGGTTACTAAGATAACTTTTCCTAATAATCCTAACTTGGTTTCAGTGTTCTAAGTGGCTTATTTTCCGACTTATGGAAGGTATAAAGTTGAGAATTTGTACTTTATTTAAGATATTCAAAAATCCAAGTTTTTGGAGTTTTTTGGGTATAGATCTATTCCTCTAAGTATTCTGAATAATAATATGTAATTTTTATAAAAATCGGCCCAAAAATGAATCTTTAAGATGAAAAAAAACCCCGAAAAGTCCCCAAAAGTGTCACTGTTAACCCTGGGGTTAGAAAATTTCGCAAATATGGATATTTCTTGCAGGGAAGACAGTTCTTGTGGGATTTTAAGGTTTAATATTGACTCAATATCACAAAATAAATTGATATCCATGGGGGAAAAAAAATTGATACATTTTTGGGACTTATTTAGTCGAAAATTTCAAGATATTAAAAACTCCAATTTTTTCGGGGGTTTTGGGTATAAATCTATTCTTTTAAGTATTCTGAATGATATTATGTGATTTTTAAAAAAAAATGCTCAAAAATAAATCTTTAAGATGAAAAAACCCCAAAAGTCCCAAAAACTGTTCTTTCTAACCCTGGGCTTAAAATATTGGGCAAAAATGGACATTTCTTGCAGGGAAGACAGTTCTTGTGGGTTTTTAAGGTTCATATTGACTCATTTTCACAAAATAAACTGATATGTAGCCCCACACAGGTACTCAGATAAAGGTAGCCCTATACAGGTACTTAGATATAGATAGCTATATACATGTACCCAAATATAGATAACCATATACAGATACTCATATATAGATAGCTCTATACAGGTACTCAGAAATAGGTAACCCTATACAGGTACTTAGATATAGATAGCTATATATACGTACCCAGATATAGATAGCCATATACAGGTACTCAGATATAGATTTTCGGTCTCAATTCCAGAGAAATAAAGAGTAAAGTGCTCGTCATTGCCAAATCGGAAAAAAGGAGGCCCATTGATGGGCTACCATACTGTTGCGAAAGGAGAGGAAATGTAAATTCTTAGAGAATTTATATTAATTCAATGTACTGATTCTAAATCCTAATGAGCTTTCTTCATGCCCATGTGCATACAAGCTGTGCTGTCTTGTAAACAAGCACTTCAGCTGAAAATGGCTAAGTCCAATGTGAAATCTGAAGATCTGCGTTTCTAAGTCGCGATTAATTTTTTCGACAAACTACCTGTTGCGACTAATGCGAAGAAAGACTAATGTTTTCGATCTCAATTCCAGAGAAATAAAGAGTAAAGTGCTCGTCATTGCCAAATCGGAAAAAAGGAGGCCCATTGATGGGCTACCATACTGTTGCGAAAGGAGAGGAAATGTAAATTCTTAGAGAATTTATATTAATTCAATGTACTGATTCTAAATCCTAATGAGCTTTCTTCATGCCCATGTGCATACAAGCTGTGCTGTCTTGTAAACAAGCACTTATGCTGAAAATGGCTAAGTCCAATGTGCAATCTGAAGATCTGCGTTTCTATAGTCACGATTATTTTTTTTGACAAACTACCTGTTGCGACTAATGCGAAGAAAGACTACTTTAATGTTTTCGATCTCAATTCAAGAGAAATAAAGAGTAAAGTGCTCGTCACTGCTAAATCAGAGAAAAGGAGGCCCATTGATGGGCTACCATAATGTTACGAAAGGAAAAAAAAATGTAAATTCTTAGAGAATTTATATTAATTCAATGTACTGATTCTAAATCCTAATGAGCTTTCTTCCTGCCCATGCGCATACAAGCTGTGCTGTCTTGTAAACAAGCACTTATGCTGAAAATGGCTAAGTCCAATGTGAAATCTGAAGATGTCTATTTCTATAGTCGCGATTAATTTTTTCAACAAACTACCTGTTGTGACTAAGAAGAATAAATGGTACTTTAATGTTTTCGATCTCAATTCCAGAGAAATACAGAGTAAAGTGCTCGTCATTGCCAAATCGGAGAAAAGGAGGCCCATTGATGGGCAAAAGGAGAGGAAATGTAAACTCTTAGGGAATTTAGAAATCCCTGCAACATTAACTTCTCTGTCAATAACCTCCTTCTGACTTGTTTGTCAGTAGCCTGTTTCGACTTAATATCTAGTCATATGGAGAACAAGCTCTTGCAAATCGAATGTTTATGGATTTTTATTGTTGGTTCTGAAACACAGTTTGCTGCAACTTTGTGGCACACTTCTGGCACTGTCTGCTCGAAATCAAGGGATCGTACATAAACTTAAGTGACACAATAACAATTCAATTAATTTAATTTCAAGAACAATGACATTGCGAGTCATTTTTACCATATTCAGACACAAATATAAAAAGTTGATTCAAGAAAAGAAATGACCAGGTATCTTTAAGATATGTTAATCTATCATAGATACAGCAGTAGAAAAAACATACTGGAAAATTACATATTATATGTAAAATTTCTCAAAAAACAGTAGCATTTTTAAAATGTCACATGTATATCTTCAATATTTTATAACATCTATAATGTACAAGGTCTGAACAATGTAAGTAAAAGCTGCGAGAGGAGTTCGTTACAAAAAGTAGGTATCATGCTTAAGAAATTATGAAGTTCAACTACATCATGAACATGCAAATATTTCAAAGAATGTCTGGTCACTTCCAAAAAGCCACATGTACAATAAATTTCGAAGTGGACTGTTTCCACCACGATTAACAATCCCCCTCTCCCTATACATCCTATAAAACATGGAGTGGACTGTTTCCGCCCCGATAAACACTCCCCATACATCCTATAAAACATGGAGTGGACTGTTTCCGCCCCCGATAAACACTCCCCATACATCCTATAAAACATGGAGCGGACTGTTTCCTCCCCTGATAAACACTCCCCATACATCCTATAAAACATGGAGCGGACTGTTTCCGCTCCCAATAAACACTCCCCATACATCCTATAAAACATGGAGCGGACTGTGTCCGCCCCTGATAAACACTCCCCATACATCCTATAAAACATGGAGCGGACTGTTTCCGCCCCCGACGAACACTCCCCCTCTCCCCATACATAAAAAAAAAACACGGAACGGACTGTTTCCACCCTCGATAAACACTCCCCCTCTGCCATGCATAAAAAAAAAAAACACGGAGCGGACAGTTTCCGCCCCGAATAACACTCCTTCTCTCCCCATACAGAAAAAAAAACAACAAAAAAAAAAAACACGGAGCGGACCGTTTCCGCCCCCGATTAACACTCCTCCTATCCAATGAGCCACTCCACCTCTCCTATGGTAGGTCTCTTCTCCTCAAGTTCCTTCGTGCCGTGCGGACCCTGTCAGAAATCCTCTTTAGATACCCCTTAGGATCTACTCCCTTTACCCATGACGGGATCGCCTGTCCCTCTGGTGTTCGTTCGAGGACTCTGGCACATGCCACACTCATAATGGAGCAATCGGGATCTGCAAAAATTATATGGTGATTTGATTAATTGATCACTTCAAGTCAATTGAAGTTGTCGTCAGCTATTTTTGCTTTTTATCATATTGCTTACCAGAAATCAGATGGTGGCATTCATCGATTAGGAACTTGGCTTACTCCTCTAAGAAAAGCCGCCTACCATGGGAGGAAATGGCTGCAGGTGAGGGACTCAATACAGTCGATCGCAGCGGAGTATGTTGTTCTTCTGGTGGCTCATTGGATGTCGTTGCAGTCTGGAATGGATAAATATAACTATAATTTCAGGCTAATTTGTTCATGTTGAATTCTTTGTATACGTGATTTGAAGACAGAAATTTTTTATTAATGCAATACCAAGGAGAGGGTTTCATCTTCCTCCTCCACTTCTTCAATAATGGGGCCGGATGGACCTGGCCTGTCTTCCAATGCCTCTGCCTAATGGTAATACAAATATTATTTTCAAAAAGTTTTATTTTTCCTAAATTATTGAAAATTCTTGCCACTTCTAGTACTTAAATTAAGATAAAGTATACCTCTCCTGTGGTTCTCTTGGCTCTCATCACATGAGAGATGACGCCCACCATTGTGACTGAGTCCTCCTTCTGTTGAGTAAGATGGTAAAACTGGTCTTGCGTGTTGGGCCGGTGACTCATCTGCTGTGCCAACAACAGTCTACTGTCTGGGTATCTTTCGCGCACCTGCAGAAATCCAGACATTTTATGCACTCGCTCATTTATCTATGAATTCATTTCTATATACTATAGTATCTTTTATATGCTACAAAATTTACCAATGTTGCAGCGGTCTTCCGCAGCTGGGTTCCCGACAACGGTTTCTTAAGCCCCGCCTTCCTCCATATATAT
The DNA here is from genome assembly GCF_947568905.1 of Ostrea edulis. NCBI lineage: Eukaryota > Metazoa > Mollusca > Bivalvia > Ostreida > Ostreidae > Ostrea > Ostrea edulis. The sequence goes on from NC_079164.1 coordinate 109,432,939, forward strand.
TTCATTCCCTTTGATACTGTTGAGGAGTTCATAGGTGAAGGCTTCTGTGTTTGGCTGGGGTACGTCAGAAAAACAGCAGCATTTTCCTGGTCCAGTGCATCGTCGAATCCGGGAAGTCTCCTTCGCACCTCCAGGAAAACCTTCAACTGCCTCCACAGAGAGGGCACAAATACCAGGGTAACCGGCGCTATTGTTCCGGTCTTGTGGGCCACTATCTGAAAAATTCAAACAGTACTGAGATAAATATTTCATTAAGGCCATAATTGCAAATCCTTGTGCATGGTTTTATGTAACCCCCTCCCCCAAAATGCAAAACCAAAACAAAGAAAACTCAAACTCACGACAAGGACATGACACTCGCCCTTTCTCTCTGTATATCTGATTGTCTTCAACGTCATGCCGAGGAGGGCTCCTACCCGCTGCGCGTTGTCAATGAGTGTGTTGAGCAAGACAAAGTTCCTCATCAGAGTATACTCTGCCTCACTCAACGCCCCATTGACCACACCCTCATACTTCCTGAATAGCTCCTCTGCCTGGTTATAAATGGGGGACTGCATGAAAGTCTGAATATCCCCCGGCTCGATCTTGTTTTCTGTAAGTGACAATACGTTGATTAACCCCATCATATTAGAACTCAAATTATCAATTATCAAAGCATAAAAATACACGCACCATCATCTTCGGCCCTTTTCTCCACCCTTCTCCTCAGGAGATCTCCCTTGATGGACCGAGACCATCTGCGGATACGTTCAGTGTTGACTGTAGATTTCACCAGAAATACTGCTTGAATCTAGGAGGAACTCATGGAAATCTTGTAATGATCATGGCAAAACAATAAGAACAAAGTAGTGTCAATATGGAACTCATGATTTAGAAGTCCTCAGTTTCAACTTTGTCAATTTATACTGCTAAAATCTTACCAAGATAGCTCCTGATGGTTCCTGGGGCCAAATCCCCCCTGGAATCATCTAACCACCTCTCCCGGATCTGTAGAAGGTTGGTGATGGCCAGGAATGAGCAATTAGGGTTATCAAGGGCCTCTGCCACCTTATGCACTTGCTGGCAGTGCTGCCTTGACTCCTTCGAAGACCAGTTCTTCTCGAAGGAGCACTGCCAGTCAAAGAACGCCTTCATCGGTTCACCTTAATAGAAAACAATACAGGTGATGCAATCTGGGTTAGGGTTAGTGGGATGTACAAAACCAGATTCACAGATTTGATGTAATTTTAAAAATCTTACTGTTCATCCAAGAACTCTTTTTATTTTCTTGCTCCCCTTTCCTTAATGAGCTAGCTGTGACACTGAAATATTGATCATTACATTGTTAAAATCAACCACTTTGAATAGTGCAGACATCAAACAGTGTATGCATTCCAAAGGCCATGTACATAAGTACCTATATGTGGGTACCTGTATGTTGGTACATGTATGTGGGTACCTATTTGTGGGTTTGTGGGTACCTGTATCTGTTTACATGTACGTGGGTACTTATATATGGGTACCTGTATGTGGGTACTTGTATATGGGTACCTGTATGTGGGTATATGTATATGGAGTCCTGTCTGTAGATACCTGTATGTGGGTACATGTATGTGGGGACCTGTATGTGGGTACCTTTTGTGTGGTTACATCTCAGTGAGTACCTGTATGTGTGTTAATGGGAAGTAGAATTAAGTATCTAAAGTTAGGTATGTAGGTACGCAATATCAAACCTGTTGGTATATGTTGCTATGGAATATCATATGGAATGGTAGTGATTGGTAGGGAAATATAACTCATTTACCTTTTTTTGGTCTCAATGACCTTTTCGTGAAGTTCCCTCCCCCTCTCCATGCCATGGCACTTCACAAAATGGGTGTCCATGCGAACGACGGACCGACCACACCCAGGCTCTGGACAGATCTTCTTCCTGATGAAGGAAATTGGAAATGTATTTTCTAATCAAAAAATAATGAGATCCGTTATTTATTTTGAAAGTAGGTGATTCTTACTTCTTGCCTTGCGAGTTCGGCAAGGAATTGTCTCTGCTGAACGCATGCATCTTCCTCAGGTGCCGGGGCAGCTTCACCACTAGAATGCCACATAGGTGGCATTCTTTTCTCTCCCGTGTGATAGTCTCACTCTGGGGTTTTCTCTGCCTTTTCGCCACGTTCATCAGCTGAAACATGCCCATTCGAATTCGAATTAGGTGATATATTCAATTTTTATGAGTTATGTTTAGCCTTAATAGCCACTAGACTGTAGGGTTATGACGTAGGTATATACCTGCTCATCCTCCTCTCCATTGCCTTCCTCCTCCTCTTCCTCCACGGTGTAATCTGGATCTATGTCCCTCTCCACCTCTTCAATGGCCTTCGCCCAGTCCTCCGGTATATCCTCCTCGGACTCAAAGTCATGATCGTCAAACTGAAATAACCTCCTATGTTTTAGAATAAACGGCAAGGGCTAGGAGGCCTCCAGCCACACACCAAAATCCCAATGTTGTCAACAATTTTTAAAATTATTGACTTGATTTTCATACCACCTCTGCCACTATTATGTAACACTCGCCGTTGCTCAATTTGCTTGATCAGGATAAACAATCTACCACATCACCAGAAAAGCTATTTAGGCATTATAAGTATCCTCTTATTTTACTACACATATAGGAGATATTCATCAAAGTGCATCAGAGGGGATTTAAAGAGACCACGGTATCATTGATATTTACCATCCTTTCTTCATCTTCCTCCTCCTTCTTCCGCTCCCCCTCCCTCTCCTCCTTCCCCCTACTCCTCTCCTCCATCTCCTCAATCTCCTCCTCCATCTCCTCCCTCTCCTCCTTCCCCCATCTCTCCTCCTCCCAGACCTCCTTCTCCTGCTCCTCCTCAATCTCCTCTTCCTCCCCACCGTGATCGGCTCTTTCATCATCCTGCAACATATGAAATAATTTCAATGGTTACTGAAGATGGGTATCTATATGTGGGTACCAGTATTTGGTGTATGTAAGTATATGTATGTGGGTACATGTATGCAGGTACTAGTATTTGGGTACATGTATGTGCATGCCTGTTTTAGGAACCTCTATGAAAGTAGCTGTATGTGGGTACCTGAGTGTGGGTACATGTATGTAGGTACCTGTATGTGGGTACCTTGATGTGTGTACCAAATTGTAGGTACCTTTATATGTGCTTGTATGTAGGGGCATATATGAATATTCATCAAAGTATGTCAGATATCATTTAAGGAGAACACCATATCCTTGATATTTACCTCTTCCCTAAACAGTTCTGGAGAAACTGGCCAGAGCTCGGCCGTCCCACCTTCCTGCAGGCCCCTCACCGTCTTTGACACTGGTGTTTCCGACATCTTTTAAATATGAAAGCATGATTGAATACTGATATATATATTTATACATATGGATATCTATATACATATCTACACATCCAATATTACATACCTAACATTACATATGGGGCACCAGTATCTAGTACCTGTATGAAGGTACCTTTAAGTGGGTACTTGTGGATACCTATATTTGGATGTCTGTATGTGTCTACCTGTCTTTAGGTACGTTTTCTTGGTACCTGTTAGTGGGTACCAGTATTTAGGCACCTGTATGTAAGAACCTTTAAATAAATGGATACCTTAATGTGGGTACCTTTACTTGGGAACCTGTATGTAGAAACCTGTATTTAAGTGCCCGTTTGTAGGTATCTGTACGGCACGTTAAGATGTGATACTTTTCATGAATACAACAAACAAGTCTTAATGCTATTCTTGGTTTCTTTATTTCGATTTCCAAAAGTGTCTCTTTGCCGTTCTTACTGGAGATGTTGGTGTGTATACTGCACTAATTTCCTTGGTACTTAACTTAACCCTCCAGGGATAGGAACATGGAGTCCCCTTATTGTAACTAAAAGTTACCTACCTCCCTTCAGGGATGTCACTGATAGCAAAAAACAATAGCCTTGGCCGCCCATCCACCAACACAGCTTTTGTTGTGGCGTTCATCATTGATGAGGCGGCCAAGGCTACCGTCTTCGGCAGTCGCATCCAACCTGAAACATTGATATGCTTATAAAGGAAAAACGTCATAAAGAAAGAAACATATGGACTTCTTCTTATAGTTCAAAATCTTAAGTGTAAGTATCAGTTGGTAATTGAGACGTACTACAGTGGAACCCCGTTATTACGTTCCCCCTTTATTACGTTAGTCCGCATATTACGTTGGAATTTCAAAGCACAAAACCATTTCTTAACAAACCTATATAAAATAGACCTCGTTATTACGTTGTCCTAAAATGCCGGGACTCGGTATTACATTGTAAAAATTCCGACAAAAACGTAATAAATCCCTAATTATTCAATAGTGATTCTCAAAATAATAAGCCATTCACACCTTGACTGCCAGAGGCAGTCACCACGTAAATTTCCTGGTCTGTTTGGGGATTAGAGACGCTTGACTGATCACGCTTCGATAGATCTAGTGACATCAATACAGGTGAATACCCCGTATAGAAGCCAGTGATAAACAATTAAATAATGTTTATTTAGAAATTGTACTCTATGAAATTTACTTCATTTTTCATATTTTGATAATCAAAGAAATAATTTCTCAACCGCCTGTGTGTTCAGCATAGTGTAATTACCTTCGCTATTAAAACTCTATTCACGGAAAGCTTTGGTACCAAACAAGAAAGACAAGATTTATCGTAGCAATGTTACAACCGCTTGGACATGGGTGACTAAAGGTGTTCAATTAAAAAAATTGTTCGTTGTTTGGACATGCAGCTTGGGTGTTCGTAAATCTCGTCCATACATACACCAATCTATCGGCCGATTCGTGCACGGCATTTACCTCAGTGAATATTTTAAAATCCCTTGATGCGCACATGATTTTAGTGCCATCATTTAGCGTTATAAATGAAATCTTCGTGCATCATTATATTTTTTTTATGTGAATTTCGCTTAAATTGTTCTCCGTGCATGTTTATCGTTGGTGAGAAGTGTGTAAATGTTGGGTATCGCGTGCGTTTTGTGTCTATAGTTTTGTTGTTTTTAGGATGGGATTTTTTTTTATTGCGTTGTGTATTGTGTAATTAGAGAACTTAATAAAAACGATGTTTTGTTATTTTTTAAATACGAATGTTGAATACGAACCGGAACGAGTTATTGAGAGAAATTTACATGAACGCATTGTTTTAAAGTTGAACAAAATGGCGGTCCAAACGAATGCAGAAAAAGCAACGTTTATCAAAACATCCTTATGTATCCTACACCGAAATAAAGAAAAGGGATAAGAACATGAAGAATTACGGACATTAAAGATAAGATGTAAATAAAACAAAGTATCATAGTCTTTTAAACAAAGAAACAGTAAAGATATATTCACACACCCCTTCACGGAGTACCAACGGACGATATACAATTTCCAAATGATATTTTTAACGGATTTAACTGGGAACGTTTATTACGTTGCCCCCGGTATTACGTTATTTTATCGTGACAAAATGGAAAACGTAATAACGGGGTTCCACTGTAGTATGTTTTGCCATTGAGGTCAAATTCGAACATATATCTCCCATCTCCTGGATCCCTTTCAGTCAATATCCCCCTATATTCTAGGAGGAAGTCTCCTGCCTGAAAGGGATCCACAGCAAACACACCTCTGCCTAGAAGAATAATGATTGGAATGTCAGAACTCATAAATTTATTTATATCTCTGGCTATTTTCTTGTTAAAAAATTTGTGATTTAATGCACACCTTTCACATGGCTTATCCATTTTTCTTCTAATCCCTTGGGATCAATCCCGTCCAGGCAGGTTTTGATGGCCCTAACCATTGGCTTTATCCTTAGTTTGGCTGTACATGATATCTAAGAAAATATAACATTGTAATACATTTCTGAATGTATGTATGTGTGTGTGTGTGTGTATGTATGTATGTAATTATGTATGTAACTAAGTGTGTATGTATGTATGTATTTGTATGTATGTGTGTATGTATGTAAGCTTTCCTGTGTGTTGCTACCTTAATAACTGCAACCAAATGAACGTCATTTTGTCAAAACTGTATAAAATGACTTAATGTCAAAATGGTCTAACCCCTGGGCTAGCATTTAGAGTAGAGATACTTTTTATAATGGGGATAATTTTGACAATCTCCATTGACATTGACCAATAACTATGGGAACAGGTATTTTTGACGTAACAAAGACGTTTCCAAAACTGTAAAACTTGACTTGATATTATATCATAAATAGTATTGGTCTAATCATTTCTTTTTTTGAATTTCTATAGAAAATAGAAATCGGAGAGATAGGCCAGAGGTGTAATCATGTATCTAGGAGGCCTGCATATTCCATATCCACCGCTCACACCCGCTCTGAGCGCTGTCTGCATCTCGGTCGGCGCGGGCTGTGCTCCGGCTCCGACGAGGTCTGCGCAGCCGCGGACTCTGGCTCGGGCTCGCACTCCGACGAGAAGATGGAGGGGGACTCTGAAAAGGCAGACTGTGTCGTTGTGGCGCCGGTCCCGGGCGGCGTCTGGAGTGGCGACCGGAGTGGCGACTGGTGTGGCGACCGGAGTGGCAACTGGTGTGGCGACCGGAGTGGCGACTGTAATGGCAACCGGAGTGGCGACTGGTGTGGCGACCGGAGTGGCAACTGGTGTGGCTCTTCTTCACGTTGTGGTTCAGGAAGGGTTATAATGCGGTAAGGACCGACCAGCAGGCCGTACGAGCGGTTCCTGGCATCCTCGAGCTCCGTCTCCGACTCGGAGGAGGAAGAAGACGAAGAGGCTCTTCTGGTGGCGTCCGTCGAGGGTTCACTCTTCGAGGAGGAGGAGAGGGAAGACGTGGATTCGTCTGTGGATGATGCGGCAGGACCCTTCAATGCCGAGGCTTTCTCCAAAGAGAAAGGTTCTTCTGTACGAGTCGGGGCCGGCGACTCGCGAGTGCTGGAGGAGGAAGACGATGACGACAACTCTGGGAGTGGTACCGGCGCCTTTAAGGCGGAGGAGGACTCCGAAGAGAAAGACGAGTGGTGTACGGATGTTTCCAGAACAATAGAGTCATCGCCAGCATCATAGTCTATGGTTCGGTCGGTGTCGGTAGATGTGTCCATGACAGCCTCTGAACGTCGACTGACTGAAGTGTGTTTTTTCCGGCCTTATATAGCCCTCGGTTACACTGTCAGTCTAACCCTAACCCTAACCAACAAAATTCACCCAAAACACCCCAAAACAACCCAAAATCCTTATGAAAACTAGTTCCAAATCTAATTTAAGGCGAAAGAGCATGAAAAAGTAATAAAAAAAGAACAAAAAGCAAGAGATATGGGGAAGAAGGCAAATCCGTTTTTTTTTTTGAAAAAATGGCCAGATCACTTTTTTTTAAATGCCGTCGTTGGTCGACGAAAACGCATTGCTTTTTCGTGCCCTTCACATGGTCGATAGTAAGTGGCCAGGCGATCATTATTTTATAAAAAAAAAAGCCATTATTTTACTTCCTGTGCAGAGATATGAGCCGTTAGAAATTTGCAACTTTCCCGCCCAAAAATTCACGAAATGCACTTTATTGGAAGGATAATAACTCGTTCGTTTCTAACCCCGAGAAGATGTCCTTTACACCTTAGATGGAGAGGGGTGGAGGTGGAAGTAGGCGGAAGAGATGGGATCGGTTGGTACTTCCGGTGCCGAGATATGACCCCTATAAAAAGGGTAAACATTGCCCTCTCCGAAATATTGAGAGTCATGTTTCTCCCCTTCAAAAAATTAGTTAAAAATTGTCGTGCACAGCATTTACTGTCCGTCCTAAGGGGACCCTATGTTGCCAAGATGGAGTTCCTCCCTACTTCCGGTACCAAGATACCGTTCCTCAAATTCGGCCGAAAACGCGACTTTTGGCCTAGAATGAATTTCTGTCATTTTCCCTTGTTACGAATTGACCTTTACAGAGTCGATAGACTCCCCCCCCCCCCCCCCCCCCCCCCCGAAAAAGTCCCACTTGGGGTTATCGGGGGCCCAAAAACATGGTTAGACGTGGGGCCAGACCGGACCCTTTTTGTGGTGAAAACTAGGGTTGGGGTCAGACGGTCAGTCTGTCTGTGGTCCGTTTGAGGCAACTTGCTCCCATCCAACTGACTCTGTACGCAGTGTCCTCTGGGAATGAGTTCTCTGCACAGCCTACACAGGGTGTTCACCTCCGGGCGTGAGAACGATCCCCTTCCGTGCTGGGGAAGCGACTGTAAAAGAAGACATAGACAACTGTTACCAAAGATGTAATTTTGAAATGAAGTGAAGATGTTCGATAGAAGAGAGAATTTGACCTCGTCAGGGTCGATTGGGTCACTGCCCAACTTGTGGGGCCAGAAGACTCCAAGTTAGGGTTAGGGACCTTCACTGGTAGACGTGTAACGCTGGGGTAAAAATGGACCTATAGTACTGACCTGCCTTAAACCCTGTTACATCGGAGGAGAGTTCCGGGGAGGCGGCGGGTCGTCGGTGGACTGCTGCTGTCTGGGTGGACGTTCGCTGGGGAGTGCGCGTCGCTGCTGTCTGGGGTCGGGGTGTTATCAAGGTCGCTGGACCTCGCCTAGAGAGTGCAGAATGGGCGCTCTAAAAGAAGAAAGTGAGATGTCGTTTACAGTTAGGAAATATTCTAAGGGCATAATGTGTTACTTTGAGGGCAAGACTGGTTACTTACAGGGCTAAAGTGGTTACCTCGGGTGAAACAGTTGCCCTTAAATGTAACCGAAATTGCCCTATTCTGGTAGGGCAACATGGTTACTTACAGGGCAAGACTGGTTACTTTGAGGGTTAGGGCAGAAATGGCTACCTCAAGGGGATGAAAGGGCTACCAGACAGAAGTGGGGCCAGGGGTCCCCCATTGGAAAGAAGGGCTCACGGAAGGGGCCGATCCGAAATCCCCATGGGGTGACCCAGCCCCTCCGGTCAACGCGAATCCCTGGGGGAGTACTCCTATTGTATTAAGGTTTGGTGCTCGTAAACGGATGGGGCAAGGGGCCCCCAATGGGTTCGAGGCCCCTTGTATGGGGTGCCCCTCGGATCCCATGGGGCCAATTTGCCCCATGCAAGCAGGGTTCGCACGAGTGATCCTGTTTTTTGAATAACTTTTTTGGGGGGGGGAGTTGTTGGGGCTGCCGGTTCTAGTAGGAGCTGAAGGGCCCTTTGAGGCCGCGACCCCAACCGGTCCGGGGCCAGTGAGCCCCTTATTTTGGAAAAAGTCGGCATTTTGTCCCTTTCGGTCTTGACCCCATTGACATTTTTTCGAGGGTCCGGAACCGATGGGGTTAGAGAGCTGAAATCACCGGAGGACCCTTAATGGGGATGGGAGTCGACCCTCATGGGGTCTGTTGGCCCCTTGGGGTCGAAGGGCCGATAGGGTGACCATTGAATTTGGGGTACTTTTGGAGGGGGCGTAACTCTGAAACCGAGCATGCGAGAAGACTGAGTTTTGGCCCCTTTTGAGCCCCATCTCTGCTTTCCCCGACCCTTGAAGGGCATTGTCTGGCCTCGAAGGGTTTTGCGACCACAACTCCCGAATCGACCCCATCTGGTCCATTTTCGACCTTTTTTCTAAGAGTGGTGGCCCTAAGGTCGAGGGGATGGGAGGGTCCCAATTTGCGCGAGGGTCCTCCGAAGGGACCGTCCTCGACTCCCATGGGGGAAATTTAGCCCCTTGAAATCAGGGGCCAAGTGGGGCCCAAGTCGAATTTTTGACTTTTTGGCCCTTTTTTGAAGGGCCGGAAGTCCTAGAAGCCTTAGAGCTAGGGAATCGAAATTCACGTGAGATGGGTCCCCCACCGTCCCCTATCAGATGTCCAAAGGACAGCTTCTAGTCGTACAGGGTAACGGAGATATGAGGTCAGGACTGGAGTCCACGAATGGCAAAAATGGCGAAAATCGGCCCTTTTTGAAAGACCCCATCTTCCAGATCCTGGGAGGGATCGACTTGCTCTTTACAGGGACAATCTAGAAAGGATAGGGCAATGCGGGGCCCAAAAATCAGGGGCTTGGGTCAAGGGCAAAGGGTCCGTCTGACCCCAACCCTAGCCCCACCCTTGGGGGGCGAGTCGGCGACTTGGACCCTTCACTGAGCCCAAGTCTTTGGGGTTGCCGAGGACCCCTTGGCACCCCAACATGGCGTGGCCCCACTCTATTGTCCCGTGGTGAAAAATAAGGGCTAGGGGCCCAGACCACCCCACAAGGCCTCCGGGAATTGAATGGAGTGTCACCCGTCGCCGGTGACTTCTTCCGTAATATCCTTCTAGGAGCCGACCGAAAAGGTGGGTGGCCCTTTGGGGTCCAGATAAGGGGTCAAACCCCCTTTTCTAAAGGGGCACCACCCTCCAAAAACCCTTCGAGGGCCGATTTGGCTCCTTAAGTAGCCGTGGCGACCTGACTCTAACGTCATCCTGTCCCCCTTTCCAGACTGATTGGAGGGGCGAAACTTGCCAGATCCGTAGGGCAGGGCCCGCTCTTTAGAACACACACACCCCCCCCCCCCCCCCCCGAAAAAGTCTCTGAGGGGGGCGCTTAACACCCGGGGTTAGGGTGGAAAAAACGGTTAGGGTTAGCCACCGATCTGAGATGGGGGGGCAAGTGAGGTGACTTGAAAAAATTTCAAAGTCTCTCCCCACCCCCCAAGATGGGGGATCGGGCTGTAATTTGGGGAGGGTAGGTTTTCAAACAGGGCCCCTCGGACCAGGGTAAAGATCCCCCTAAAAATCCAAGGATAAAAAAACCCATAATACTTAGCCAAAAATATGAGTTACTTTCAGAGTTAGACATTACTATGGGGTAAGTTGGGTATACCCCTCAGAGGGTCCTCGTTCCTGGGTTCCTACGACCCCTATTTCTAGGGGTGCTGGGTCAAACCCTCTCAGAGGGTTAGAAATTAATTTTGACCCTCTAACCCACCCCTAATTAGTTGGAGGTCATTAATTAGTTTTTAAAAAGTTAGGGGGCAAAATCCTCGATTTTTGAATTTTTACCCTCACTTGGTCAAAAAAAATCCTAGCGTCCCGGGGGTGGGGGCATGTTAAACCTTGGCGATTTCTGCAGCATCTAACCAACTGACGTGCCCCCACCTTAATTACTCTTCCCATAGGAATTAATTAAAAAAATTAACGGGCAATTAGGGTTGGGGTTCGCTGTATCATAATTAGGGTTAGGGTTAGACTGTACACGGTTAGAGTTAGGGTTAGACTGTACACGGTTAGGGTTAGGGTTAGACTGTACACGGTTAGAGTTAGGGTTAGACTGTACACGGTTAGGGTTAGGGTTAGACTGTACATGAAACAGCAGCAGGAGAGCCCGAGGCATCTTTCTCTTTTTTATCACTTGGTTTGTTTTTCGTTTTCAATTTTGGCGATTTGCTTAGTTTTTTCCTTTTGTTGGTCACCTTGTTTGTAACAACTTTGTTGAATTCAGTGGCTCCTCCCACTTATATGTTTTAAAGTAATATCTAATGTAACCTGCAATATATTTTAATTTACATTTTTCAGGATAGTGCATATATTTTTTTTCTTTTAAGTTAAGGCCACAGTTTTTTTATTTCTTGGTTTACGGATCCGCCGACCCTGATTTCTGGGGAATCGGAAAAAAAATAAAATGCAAATTTCTACTTTTTTTTTTAATTCCACCGATTCTACCCAACATGTCAAATCAAAAATAAAAAGCATTTTCAATTTTACGAATAGAAAATTGTGAAAAGCAAATGTATTGATTTGTATTTGGTAATCACTATTCGTTTTGCGAAATATCTTTATTCCGTATTTTTAAAACCATGACAGTAACGATACCTATATCGTTCTCGTCGACAAAACGGATGCCAGATGGCATTTCATCACGAAAAAAAGGTGAAAAGCTTAAATATTTTGACTTACAGTTTCTGCTGTATAATCCCTCGTATGAAACACTACGTTCGTTTGATCACATGTGAATTCTTCCCAACGTTGGGCGCGCCATTTTCCTCCAGAAAAGCACTCTCCTGCGCGGGAGATTATATATCACAAAATAGTTTTCACTTCCTGTTTACATTGACAACGTACTGTACTTATGTTCATGTTAACAAACTCCCATTCTTTCTGTTTTTTAAACAAGTCAAATTTTCTAATGTATCCTTACATGTATTTTTGAATGTTAACTAAAGTTCTTAGCACTTAAGATCCTTCTTATTGATTCCAAGAACTCAAAACAGATCCTGATAAAAATTAATGTACATCTTCCTAGTGTATTAAAATTCGAAATAAAATTACATCTTCTATTTACATATTTCTGCTTGGCAGGAGTCATCCTAGGCCAAGCACTTATCCTTCCAAAATCCATCACTTAGGGCTTTCAGTAGGTTGAAAGCTGAAGCCCCTTTTTTGGTTAAGCAGTCAGCTAGCTGTCGCTTAGCTTCTATCCAAGTTACTGCCTTTATTTGATTTGATCCCATAAGCTCTTTAATGCTGCTTATTTCAAGTCTCAGTCTTTTGTCAGCCACATACTTTGTTGACTTTACTGCATCATAAAGCGAATGATTGTCAGTGACACATATTATAGGTAATTTCTCTGGTTTCGCAAGTCCACATGTTAGTTCATTGAAAAGTGTTGCAAGAAATATTGCATTGTCGATTGCATCTGCCATTGCCAGAGTCTCTCCTGCCAATGTACTTCTCACTACTCTTCTTATTCTTTTAGATTGCCACATTAACGGGGAAAAATAACCATCTTTTCCAATTAGCATAATAAAATGTCCACCTTGTGTCCCTCCATCTGGTAAGTTGCCTAGTGATGAATCACTGAATACAATTAATTTCAAATTTTCATTGCACCCAAGATGTTGGAATTTGAGATTTACAGTATCTGACTTTAAGTGTGTGACAACTTTATTTGCTTCAATCAGTGTTTGCACTGTGGCATTCTTGAATGAGGCGGCAAGGTTTGAAGCTTCAAAAATAACGTCTGACCTACTCTGTCTTGCTACCCAAAGAATTTGTCCTATTTTAGACTGCAGATTCTCTCGTTCATTTTTTGTCAACGGATCATTCCTTTCCATCATACGATTTTTGTCTATCGGAATCATGTGCAAGTTCTTGAGATAGCCATTTTGTGACAAACTAATGATACCTTCATGATTCGACAAATCAATACCAATGTATAAAAAGGATCCACTCTCTAGACCATGCTTAATACCAACTGAGAAGATTGATCTTAAATTATCTATTACAGATTTCTGAAAATCCAGTGATCCTGTCCATAAAAAGTCATCAACATGACAAGCCAAAATACCTTGTATGTTTCCTTCTTTGTCTTTCCAATAAAAAACAGCTGGATCCACCTGTGATACTTCACCACCACATTGTTTCATGACATCTCGAACTCTGTTGTACCAATTCAAGGAGGCATCTGCTAATCCGTAAACACATTTCCTTAATTTCCAAATTTTTCCTTTGCAAGCAGCTTCTATCGGAGGTTTTATGAATATGTCTTTTGTCAATTCTGAGCCTTGAAGGAAAGCAGTTTTAATGTCCATTGTATTAGTAGTCCATTTCCTTTGAGCAATGATAGCCAAAATCATTCTTAGTGACTCAGTACTACATGTCGGAGAATCTTTAGGAATCGTGTTAATTTGGGTTTCTTCAAAACCACGTGCAACTAACCTGGCTTTTGGTTTAATACCACCATCAGAACTTTCCTTTAATGTGCAAATCCATCTTGTGGAAACACATTTCTGCCCCTTGTCTATTTCTTCCGTATATACCTTGTTATTTTTCCATGATTCTAGTTCTTTCATTTTTGCTTCATCAAAAGATACATTTTCTGTTATCATTACATTGTTCTCTAATTCATTGTTTTCTTACACAATGCATTCAAGTCCCTCAATCTTACTTAGATCTACAGAAATCTCTGCATTTTTTAATGATTCCGGCTCTGAATATTTCACGTTGTACCATGCTTTGTTTTTTCCAGTAGCCTTTCCGGCTCGACCAATAACCCCAGCCACACATTTATTTCCTGTAGTTGTATCGGTATATTTAATTGTTTGTCCATTTTTAACAGTAATGACCTCAGCCTGTATTTCTTCTTCCTGATTATTTTCCCCTGGATTTTCAATACCGTTTTCTAAATTTTCTCCCACTTCTTGTGTATCATGGTTTGACTGATCATCACTATCAGAATCATCGTAAATTTGTGGAAGGCTAGGTTCATTGGAATTAGCATTCTTTCCATGTTGTAGTTCATTATCAGGATTTCCATTTAAAACAGTCTCTCTCTGAGCTACATGTTTGTCGTGCTTTTGTAATCTACACTGATGTACACGCACATATGAACCTCCATGTCTCACAAAAACAACCGGGCCATCCTGTCCAATTACAGTCCCTGGCCCTTTCCATTCTTTACAATTTGGTCTCTTATAGTAGACTTTTTCTCCAGTGTAATATTTCTGATCACCATTTGATCTTGTTTGTTTTCGCAGTGCCCTTCTTATTCTTTCAGAACATTCGCTTTGAGTAAATGCAGTTCTAGCTGCATGAAGAGCGGCAATATGCTTTCCTACAGTCCAATGCAGGTAATTTATCAATCAGTGTACTCGGTAAGTTTGGATTTCTTCCAAAGACAAGCTGATAGGGACTATAGCCATGGACATTGTTTAATGCATTTTTCGCCATCAGTGCCCAATTGAGTGAAGTTTCTAAATCACATTTATTGTCTTCTCTTAGCTGCAGCAAAATTTCAGTTAAAGTTTTATTGTGTCTTTCTAGTAACCCATTACTCCATGGACTGTATGCCGCTGTAGTTTTTACCTCGATCTTAAAGTTTTCAGCCATATCTCTTACTTCTTCATTATTAAATTCACCACCATTGTCACTGAATAGATGTTTAGGTGCCCCATGTATTGAAATCCAGACTTCTATAAATTTCTGAACAAATTCTGAGCTTTTCTTGCTCCTAATTATGCATCCTGCACTGAAACGGGTGAATTCATCAATGATATGAAGATACCATGTTTTTCCTTCTTCTATTTCATGCAAATCTACGTCAGCTGTTTCATTGTATTCAGTGGCAAGCGGAAAACCAACAACAGGTCTTGGTACAGGCGTCTTATGCAAAAAACAAACTTCACATTCTTCAGTGACTCTTTGAAGCACATCTAGGGTGTTTGCATCTGAAGTTCCAGCACTTTTCAATAGCTGACTTAATCGATCGGCTGAGGCATGACCAAATTGTTTGTGAAGTTTAATCAGAATTTTTTTCTTTTCCTTTTCTGTCATGTTGTCTTCTATTACTAATACCTCATCTTCTGCGCATTCATCTTGAAATGTATCTAAAATATTCACACAGTAGTGACCACTCGACGTAAACTCCAATTCAACAGGCTCGTTGAACATAGTAGCTTTGTCATTTCTTAAATCTAGGATAGTACCTGCCTTTTTCAAAGACGATTTACTCAGAAGTAATGGAATATCCGATTTAACAACTTCAGTATCAATCTTGCAGTACGTGTTTCCTATTTTTGCTGGAATTGACGCATGTTTGAAAGAGTGTACCACTTGTCCATCTCCAAATCTAAATGGTCTGTGGCTCTCATGAGTATCAACTGAGTCTCTATTTACACCACTCATATACTGATCAAACCATTTTCCCCCACAAACTGTACGTGTGCATGCTGTATCGATAACTGCTGACCCTTTTGATTCAATGACAAAAATTTCATTTGGTGTGGGTAGGTCTTTAGTAAGTAAAGTCAAATTACAATTGTCCACAGTATCACTATTATCTTCTACAATTTTTGCTGACGCTGTTTTATCTGGACAGTTTTTTGCCCAATGAAAAACGCTCTGACATATTGCGCACTTTGTCCTCTTTCCAAATTTATTGAGTGGATTCGTTCCTCTTTGAGCATTCTAAAACTTTTGTCTGGGTGGAAATCTTTTATGCTGGGTAAGAAAGGCTTTTTCTTCTTTAACTGTTATGCCTGAAAATCCACTTGTCACTCCTGCACTTGCACTTTCTCCAAAAATACGCTGTAGTGCAGACTTCATTGATGCATACTTTACATCTGGTGATGCTGTCAATGCTAACTGTTTTTCACTCGATGAAAGTCCAGCATTGTCTAAAATTTTGAATGCTATAACTGCTTCCAGAAGTGTCATTTCATACTTCTTTGATTTGTTATATCTTTTATCAAATTCAACAATGAAATCGGTCATTGACATATCTTCCGTTCTACTAAATGTGTCGAAGTTCTTATAGGCTTCATAAGCTTTGTCTTTGTCATCCCTGAGAAAAACTTTATCAAGCTGTTCAATCAAAGTTGCCATCCCGGTATCCTTTGCCATATCGGTGGTGGCAATGTCCATTGCCGTTTCTCTTGCATTTCCCACTAATGTCAGTGACACTGCTAACGCTTCTTTTTCGGGTTTTAGGTCCATAACAAGTTGCCAAACTTTTACTTCGTTTTTCCAAGTTTCGTAGGTCATACATTTTGGATTGAATGCCGGTGGATTTTTGTAGTTACTCGCCATTTTTAACCACGCTCTGCTACCATGAAAAGCTTAAATACTTTGACTTACTGTTTCTGCTGTATAATCCCTCGTATGAAGCACTACGTTCGTTTGATCACATGTGAATTCTTCCCAACGTTGGGCGCGCCATTTTCCTCCAGAAAAGCACTCTCCTGCGCGGGAGATTATTATCGTATATCACAAAATAGTTTCACTTCCTGTTTACATTGACAACGTACTGTACTTATGTTCATGTTAACAAAAGGAATTGATAGAAATAAATAATTCTCATACAATTGGCGGTGTTCTCGCTATTAACATAACACATGGCAATTAATTGCTGCTGAGTCCAGTCTGAATCATTTTGTCAAATTTCTGAGAAAGGATATACATGATACATTTGAATTGCAGAATTATATGAATTGCAACTGTACTGTCCGTAATTGTCGTGCTCTAGACACTCATAAGAGGAACGCGTCTGTCCAATTCCATTCTTTAATTCTAAACTACATAACTAAGCAATTTTACAAACCGCGTGGCTGAGGCTGTCAACATCAATTACTGACTTAATACTAAATATATAGCTTTCGCTGATAGAGCACATTCCTAAGTGTGGGAAAACATTTAATCTGAATGAACTATTTAAGATATAGACATTACAGCAACCTAAATGCTACGGATCAAATCCCCATAATCTCCAAAAACTGTAGAAAGTATTTGTTATACAGCAGAATAATAATTACAATCATAACACTCGGCAACATAATCAATGATGGTGGAGATTACAAAATACAAAACAATAGGTCCATTGTGGGCCACATCATGAATGTGGACATTTTCATTTGATAATGCACAGGCAGTATATTTTGCTTATAAAAAAGTGTTTGTACTAATTTCATACTATATATATTTTACATAAATGTAGTTCCTGTATAAGATGATTGTATTAAATAGGCACCATCTATCAGCAAAAACAAATTCTAATGTATATTAGACCAGTGTTTTTGCATGACACATTCCATGTTTTTAGTCTCTTTCACATGTGTTTGGAATTAATCTTCCATATAACTGTTCACACCCTTTGTTTTCCATCAAAACAATCTTGGATAGAAGCATTTTGATAGGAACAAGGTCTATTTTCTGCCTTCTGTAAAATGTAGAAAAGTACATACAGTTACACGTTGAAGAAAAGTTTAAGGAAGACCGTTCAAAATAAGAAAATTAGGCAAACTGTCAATACTTAAGGAAATACACTGTACATTTTTTAAAACTAACACAACAGCGTTACTTTTTTGCATCTTTTTTTTTATATCACACACACTATAACCACTGCATTCTTAACTTTAAGAGACTTACCTATTTCTACGGAAGAGGTAGAGGCCTTCCACTTGTAGGCCTGTGGTATCATCTTTTACTGCTTTATGATACGTTGAAAGGGCGACACAAATACATAGCTATGCATTGTACCCAAGTTGGAGTCTGTAAATGCACCATAGTACAACACTTCACCAAAGCTGTATTCCTGATTACAGTTATCGCTGACATAAATTACACTGTAGCTGTTCCTTTGTGTCACGTTTTGGTAATTCTGTGAGTGGAACAACTGTCCATTTACCAAACAACGTTGATACATCATAAAGTTTCCATCGTGGAATGGATGCTTTCTAAAGAACTCTGAATAAGCCTCTCCATCAAGAATGGTAAGTTTTGATTCCTTTCCCTTGCCAACCATAAACAGCTCTTCTATTTCAACTAGTGCAAGTGCACGATCTAATAATTAGAGGCCACATAGCAATACAATCACAAAACATTCAGTCTGTTTTTTCCCTTTTGTTTGGGAATAGTACCAATACCAGTTCAGTTGGAAAATTAGCATCGAATTAGAACAAATTCAGAATTCATTTCATGTCAACAAATGGCATTTATCTAAAATAAACACTGAATAAATAATATTTTATGAAATTAATCATTAAAGAATAAATAAATATCTGTTAGCAATTCTACAAACAAGCTCCATTTTATTGACCTACTTTCACTTTAAGATATTCAAGCAAGCACAAAGTTTGTTATGTGACAATTTTTAGCCTCAAAATTGACAGTATATGGCATTGGAAGGAAAATATGCTGATCTTCCTATATTTCAACCAAATTCTTTTCTGTATCTGTTGCTCACTTACCAATACCTGCTCCCTAATGATATCAATGGATATTGAAGTTGTAATTCGCTTCAAATTTGGCCGTATTAAAGTAGTAATTAGAGTATTAACATACGTTTTGTATCGATCACAAGTCATTGAATTCAGCACGTCATATGCAGGAGAATCTTTATGAATACTGGCTTGGAATTGTGGCATTGGGTGGACTATTGTTACTGCTCTTGCTACCTGATAGGAAGTAGATTAAGAGATGATCAAGCAATGATGATATACATCTAAACATCATGAGACACTTATTTAAATTATATGACTTGCCCCAATATTCCAACATCCTCCAAGCCTAAAGGCATTTACCGTAAGTGCATTGTACCGTAAAGTATTGAGTATTGTACGCATTTTTTCCCATAAATTCTTACCCAGAAAGTGGGGGGTGCGCACAATCCATGTGACTAAATATATCATCTTTTTTTTTTTTTTATATATATTATACAGGTTTTAGTTCATGTCACCAGTGACGATTTTTGCTGTCATAGGTCTTGTCAGTTCGCTCTATGCAAAATACTGCCGGGTTTTAATCGCATTATTTGTGCTAATGCACATATAGCAATTACAAGCACCTAGACTAAACATTTACATAATAAATTAAGTTTACAATTTTATTATGAGAACGTATTCAGCTACATATTATAAAATACAACACTAAGCACTAAGTATTGTAAAATACATAAGCACTACATAAAATGAACTTTATGTCAAACTAAAATGTCGCAAACACTTAAGTAATTTATTTACAATACGGGTTCTGGCTTCAATTGCATTCCCTAAGGTCTGCCTCCCTAAATCCACAAAATTCTTGCTCACTATCACTTTCAAATAGTTTTTGGTAGTCAGACTCGCTCCATGGCAAGTCAGTGTCTGCATATTGGAGGCTGTCTGGTGAATCATCATCGTCATTTTCCTCTTCAGTTGGAGTTTTATCGTCTTCCCATAACAAATCCTCCTCATTTCCATCCATTGCGTTGGATATTCCGCACATAAGTGTGTTCACTCCACTTCTTCCTCATAAGGGATTTCATAGGCTTGTTGATGCTGACATCAAGAGGCTGCAATATTGAAGTCATACCCCCAGGGATGATAGCGGGTGTCGTCTTTATTTCTTTGAGATGTCTCTTTGTTTTTTCACTCTTCTGGCATCGAAATGCATCCAGAACTAGAAGGCTTTTTCTGCGTAAAATTGGGTCTTCTGTTCCACACAGTTCTGATCCAATCTTGAGTTCGATCTTCATCCATCCATCCCTTTTGGTGTGTCCTAACCAAAATCCCTTTAGGAAATGTTTCCTTAGGGAGAGTCTTTCTCTTGAATATGACGTAGGGTGGCAATTTCCCTCCGTCAGCGGTACATGCCAGCATAACTGTAAATCTGTTCTTGTCATTTCCCGTTGTTTTGATGTTAACCATCTTTGCACCTTTATTGTTGATAGTCAATGTGTATGGAATGTCGAATGTCGGGGGCGTTTGATCCGCATTTCCTATCTGTGAAAGGGGATAATTGTTTCTCTTTCTTTGAGTGATTATGAATCGTTGAAAGTCGGTCACTTTATCCTCATAGTCCTCTGGCAGTCTGAGCGATGTGGGTTCGTCATCTGATAGAAAGGTTGGCGCGTCTAAAAAATCTGTATACCCATCCCTTTGATGCTTTGAAACCTGTTATCTTCTTTTGTTTGGCTGTGATTTTTGCTTTAATTTGTAATTCTGTCATAGAAACTGCAATTCCTTGTTGTCTTATGTCGTGAATCCATGTCAGCATATCTTCCTCAATGTCTGGATATTGTCTTTCTTTCCCTCTGCATGCCATCTTTCTTTTTGGCAATGTCAGTAATCTCTCTTTTTTCATCGCCATGCTTGGATGTTTGACTCCCCTATGTTGAATTCTCTGCCAGCTGCCCTGTTTCCATGAATCTCCGCATACTTAATAACTTTTAGCTTCTCTGCCGCTGTAAATGATTGTCGTTTTCTGCCCATCTTTATGTCTTTACCCAGCGAAACTGATGCCGATGTCGGCTCTATCATCCCTTATGTGTAAAATTTTAGGTGGGGAAAACAATTAATTTTCATTTGCCCCGCCCATGTTGTTTTTTATTCTAATTGGATCAATTTGTTTTAGAGTTGCATACTCTACTTAGATCTATTTAATTCATAATAGTGAACCCTGTTCACTAATTAAAGCAATTATATCATTATCAGGTCTACCTTAAACCATTGGCTTTTGAACAATTACCAGGAAGCGAGGAGATACTACGACCATCTTTAGGCGAATATCGCACACAACAAGCTACAATATATCGGGTAGAATGAAAAAAGTCTTAAATCTTGTATGCTCAATACATATACATGCATATAGTTGTTTTCAATGTTTGTGTAATATTTACCTTGAATAAAATACAATGTATATTAATTTATTGAAACCAGTGCAACTGCATAACCAACCCAAATTACACACATACACACACAATCCCAATGATTTCCTAAAGCTGTACAATTACACCACAATAAGTAATAAGTGTATTATTGATTACCTATAATTGCTGGTATGATTTCTTTGTACATTGGTAAAAAAGTTAAAGAAACTGCCTTGGTAATCTCCTCCTTGTTGTAGAAGCATCGCAATAGCCTACCGGCTAAATCCCCTCTTGACGTGACTGATGAAAATATTGTAGCTTTTCTGACAAAGGGAATACATACATTGGTACCCGGAACTAATTCAATCATCTTAAAGGGGGAAAAATACTTCAGAAAATAATGTTCATCAGAATACTGTAAATCAACATTTTGAATTAGAGAAAGTTTGGCAAGGTTCACGACCTCATCATCGCAAGTATTTCTTGCCTTGATCGAATCTTATGATAATCCTCGTTGAGAAAATTAGCTGTGGTGAACCAGTCGTCACTGTATCATGTACATATCTGTGATTTTGCAGCATCCTCTGGTGTATATATACCACCTTTTTGGTCCACTTGTCTTTTCTTGTCTAAAAATGGAATATTTCAATTGTCATATCTAAATATATATTAGGAAAATGATTCAGTGTTTTGGGTTTATAAATAGGTTTGTCAGCTATATTTTAGTTATATTACAGCAGACTGTAAAGGAGTTGTCCAAACGTTAGAAGACTCTCAGTCATTTGAACTGACAGAGTAAAAACCTGGATTGTTTTACTAGAACAATGAAATCTAATTGGACAGAAAGCCATGTGGCATATATTAACATCACCTTACTATGACTTCCTTTAAAATACAGTTCACTCCCATCCCAACCTATTTAAATTATATGAACATCTTGGTAATCTGGACTTAAGGATGTACTCTCATGGTCATTTTACTGCGAGTGGGTCGCCATACTTTTTAAAGTCGTAAATATGAGAATGCGCGCGTTTTATTTTGTTTGCACATGAATTAGTATTGTACATATGAATTAGTATTGTACATGTATATATGCATATATTATTTGTTTTTTGATTATTTATCATGTAATGAAATAAATATATAGAATTTGTAAATA
The DNA here is from genome assembly GCF_947568905.1 of Ostrea edulis. Taxonomy (NCBI): domain Eukaryota; kingdom Metazoa; phylum Mollusca; class Bivalvia; order Ostreida; family Ostreidae; genus Ostrea; species Ostrea edulis. Next base: position 109,455,152 of record NC_079164.1, read on the forward strand.
TGAATTGAAGAATACACATTTTATAACAAATCGTATATTGTTATTGTTTAGAATGTATGCCAGTGTAAGAAGGGGGGTGGGGACACAAAATGGTTCAATTCTTTGTTCCAATGTACACTACCCCACACATTTTTTAAAATTTAAATTAAGCAAAAATATGATTCAAATCTACATTAGTAATTTCAGAAAAAGTTTAATATAGATATTCTCCCTAGGTTGAATTTTTTTAATGAAATAGGTCTTCAAATTTGTGTGATATTTTATCCAATTATGTTAATTAATATTTGATTTTTTGTAGAATTGATAATTTGCAAAAAAAATTAACATCTTATAAACAGAAACCTGCCAAATGTGACAGATGCATGCACAGTGCATATGGTATCATTTGATGCCATGGGTTGTTTTTGCCTTAAAATGACTTTAAATGAAATCTGGAAATACTCTGATTATAGGTATCTATATTGAAATGAATAGAAAGCAAGAATTTCATCCCAAAAATTCAAACTATTTTAATATGACTTGCAATACTCCATCTTTTCCTCAAGTTCTTGGTAAAGATATTTGAACCTTAAGTTCAGACAATTTGCCTTGCAGTCCTCTGCACTCTCCTCTCTTACATTTCTGTCAAAGCATTGTTCTGAAATTAGACGTCTCGTCATCAATGTACTAATCTAATCTGTAATGTGAGCATGCAAAGTTATAAACAAAAACATTGAGAGGAACACTGACAAATATTTGACCTCTGTATGTGTGTGTGTGTGTGTATATATATATATATAATAGAGAGAGAGAGAGATTTAGATTTACACCTATTTTGGAAATGTGTTTACATTGCAACGTGATTGTATGTACATATTTCATAAACCTTAGTCATACTCATAGATCTGAACAACACTACATCAGCTATTCGGATATCTTGCCAATGTTCTTAAAGGAATATCCAGTTTTTTAATTTTCATCAAGGCGCATTTCCAAGCTTTTCAATAGTCTTTGATTTTTAAAATACAATTTTTTATGAAAAACAAAAACTACTGAAATGCATCAAAGGTATTATAAGGTAGAGTTGTAGTTTTGAATATGACCTTAAGTTGTATATTTGTATTCAGGGGAATTAACCCATATACTGCATGATGAAATATGTATCCCATACTGGTAAATTGAGACTCTTTAAATATTTCATACATTTTAGATTTTATATGCTCGTCTACCTCTAGACCAATGCAGAAAAAAAACCCATACATACCTCTTTGATAGGGCTAGCTCCTTTTTATACGCCCGTCGAAGACGGGACGTATTATGGTATGGCGTCGTCCGTCTGTCTGTCCGTCTGTCCGAACTTTGTGGGCAGGATACAGATTGAACCATAAGCCCTAGGACTTTACAACTTGGTACATTTGATCACCATGATGAGAGGAAGATGCCTATTGTTTTTCAAGGTCAGAAGTCAAAGGTCAAGATCGTAGTATCACTTATTAGGAAAACCTTGTGGGCAGGATACAAATCGAACCGTAAGCTCCAGGATATTATAACTTGGTATATTTGATCACCATGATGAAAGGAAGATGCCTATTGTTTTTCAAGGTCAAAGGTCAAGGTCGTAGCATCACTTTTTAGGAAAACCTTGTGGGCAGGATACAAACCAAACCGTAAGCTCCAGGATATTATAACATGGTATATTTGATCATCATGATGAGAGGAAGGTGCCTATTGTGTTTCAAGGTCAAAGGTCAAGGTTGTAGTATCACTTATTACTAAAACCTTGTGGGCAGGATACAAACCGAACCGTTAGCATATTTATGAAGTAGTGCATTCTAAGGCTATCCCTCTTTATATATTGATATCCATTTCTACAAGCATAATAATGAATTAGCTCACAGAGGACAGTGCTAACTTCACTAAAATATGAATCCCACTGAAATATGTTTTCCTTGAGCAAAATCTACGGGCGTATTATGCCACGTTGGCGTTGCTCTTGTTTAGTCTGCATTGACTTTCCCAGCCCCACAGACTTTATGAAATAAGCGTTCTCTTTCCTGTTTTTGGCACAGGACGCCAGGAATTCCTGTGTACAAAATAAGTATAGAATTTTACAATTCAAATTCTTCGTTATTTTTGTTTCTATCAATTTCAGTTATTGTAAATATATATAAAATAGCATATTAAAAGTGTATTTGTTAATGTAGTGAAAATTAAGTAATTATAAATCAAATACATTTTCACTTTAAGAATGCCAATTTCAATTGTTTATGGCAAGGTGTTTGTTCGATAGATATGAAGAACAGATCAAAGTCTCACCACGTATTTATTGGGGTTAATAGTTTTGGCAAGGCAATCAAATTCAAAGTGCATATGCCAGAAACAGGTTAATCATTATTACAATACCTGGACAGTTGTCTGGACTTTCCTCCTCATTACTGGGATCAGAAGAAACCATTTCATTGTCCTTCAGCCCTGGATTACTTGAATGCTGTTCAAAACATTTGTGCCAGTTACTTAATTTCATACTCCTTATTTAAGAGCAAGTATATGTGCAAGCACACATCAACAGTATGTATGGAATTCCTGTTAGCATGTGACAGGAAAACAAAAACTTCTTTCCATATAATTCAGAGGGTTATTGATCCAATAGACACAAAATCCTCAAACTGAGTATAGCTGTAGTATATACAAGTGCTACAAAATTCGTTTGTCAGACCCTTAAACTCCCCCCCCCCCCCCCCCCCCCATCATATGTTACAGTGAAACCTTAAGGTATTCAATGTATAATGACCATATTTCATATCTAATAAATGGATAGTGGAATTTTTGTAATCATGGTATCATTTTGAAGGGTTCATCAAATAAAAATAATCCACCATAGGAATTTTCAAAATTTTGTTTACTGCTTGATTTATTTCACCTAGAATTTAACATTGAAGTATATGGGAAAAGCATGTTTTATTACAATATTTTAAAAAGAAATTATATTTTCATAAAAATCTCTTGGTAGAAAGTTACATACACTTTCTCTTAATGAAAATATGAAAAAAAATTAACCATTGACCACACACATTTTTAAAAAATTAGATTTTTCTTATTTTTACAAAGGGCAGGCAACTCTTCCAAAAAAGTATTAAGTGCAAAAAGGTCAGCTTCTAATCATTTACCAGTCATGTGAATTTCATCTGCTTCACTTTCATCATTATTTAACAATAAACATTTATGTTGATCTAAATCCTTCAAAATTGTTCATTATCCTTTCATTATGTACATGAATACCTTAAACATATATATGAGCCAGTGAAAAACACTATTAATTATTGCAAATAATTATGATGCAATCATGTGCTAACTTAAAGGATTTGAATAACTATACTGGGGATATATGAAAATGCAAATTAATATATTATCACTGAACTGCAAAACGATCATTTATATAAAACTTTGATGAGTAAAATTATTCTACTTGAGAAAATTAAATGCAGTGACTGTCGCATAATTTTTTTTTTATGAAATTGTTGCAGACTTATACAATCCTGTAGTATTATCAAGTTTTGAGTTTACTCAGGTGACCTAACAAAAAATGTCAACAACATACATACATCATTAAAAAAAACATGTCAGATTGAAGTTGGGTACATAATGCAGGTACAATTGACTATAAAAGCTTTCTCATTTCAAAAACAGTTATGAAATTGTTTAAGTAATTTTCCAATGGGTACTTTTTGAGTACATCAGAATTTAACTTCGTTTATTTTTGTTGGTTACAATTTGGGTACATTTCTACATATTTTATTTTCATATTATTTGTATCTGTTGTGAAATTCCAAGGTTTATTTAAATGAGTACATTTCGAATAGTCACATTTAAAGTTGGTACACTATGGGTACATTTTAACTTTGTTAATTTTTACCCAGGGTACATTTCTTGTATACATTTCAACATTAATATTTTTTGTTGGGTACATTTTGGGTACATTTCAACATAGTACATGTAACTTTAAAGTGGGTACATAAGGAATACATTTTAACTTCCTTAATTGATACCAGGTGTGTACAATTCGGGTACATTTGAACATTGATATTTTTCTGTTGGGTACATTTCAGGTACATTTCAACTTTTCAATTTTAGATCTGGGTACATTTTGGGTACTTTTTACAATAGTCAGGTACATTCTGGGCACCATTGAAAAATAACAAACTTTTTTAAGGGTACTTTTTGGTTGCATTTTCCAGGGGAAAAGTTGCTTCGGGTACCTTCCCGGTACATTTTGGGTACATCTCATTTCTGTAAGGGCATGCACCCATACAAATAGAATTAAGAATTCAATACTGAAATCACCTGTATATTAAGATTTTCCTTTAAAAGCAGTTCAGTTTTAACATATTCTTGCTGACAAATCGCTGTAATGTTGCTGAAAAGGTACTGTAGCATTGTTGAATAGGTAGAGAATTATTACTGATAATAGCATATAGTTGTTGAATCATCACTCAATATTTGCTGAAACAGTGCTGAATAATTACTGAAACAGTGCTGAATAATTGCTGTGCTGAATAATTACTGAAACAGTGCTGAATAATTGCTGTGCTGAATAATTACTGAAACAGTGCTGAATAATTGCTGAAACAGTGCTGAATAATTGCTGAAACAGCACTGAATAATTGCGGAAACAGTACTGAATAATTGCTGAAACAGAGCTGAATAATATTGCTGAAACAGTACTTTTAAAATATTCGATGAAACCTTGCTGATACTTGGTTTTCTTTAGTTTGAAAGAACAAGGAACGATTGTATACATAAAAAGGCCCCAAAATTTTCTCTCTATAAAATGTGTCTCGAATTAACCTTAATCATTTCCAGTCATGATTGAACTGCTTGGTGGCTGCCCATATGTTATACCATGCAACTCAGAAGATAGCATATTCAGGAATCCAAGAATTGTTCCCTGTTGTGAAGGGTCCAACTGCTGATAGTAACCTTATGAATGTTTAAAAAAAAAATTAGTTAAGCAATGAAGAATGTGATATAAAAAGCAGTATATATATTTACTTCACATAGACTGGAAAACATGCTTATTCAAATTTTAAAAAAGTTTTTCAAAACTTTACAATCGAATATGAATTGCATCACATTTTTCAATCTTACCAATAACATTTTGAATGGGGGGTGATTATCTGCAAGTCTCAGATTGACCCATGTCTGAATTATAACCATATTCTGGCACATAATAGGCATGGGAGAAATCAACCTAAAACAAAAGCAAATCTTTAAATTCTTTTTCAAAATTTCTCAAGATATACATAAGTTTTCTTATAATCTGTATTACATGTTAAAGTGCTTGAACATGTACATACCTCCCCAGTGTTGTTATACTCCAGATCATTAGAATTCAAGTGCTTGAACATGTACATACCTCCCCAGTGTTGTTATACTCCAGATCATTAGAATTCAATAACTTTAAGCTAGAAGAAACAATAAGGCATGGAAGTAGCTGATGTTGTTTGCTCTGGCTCAAAAATTTTCTTAGTGCGGTTTCGGACGGGACAGTAGCATTTAAATATGTTGTACAGTTTCTGTTTGCCTTCCTTGAAACCCACTTGCAACATCTGTTGCAGATGTGCTGTCTGCGCGCGCGAGTCAATGCCTCTTTTCTAGGGCTGTGTCTACACTGAGGAACGTTTGGAGAATTGTCACCATTTGCAGATGTGCTGTCTGTCTGTCATTGCCTTTTTCCTTGGGCTGTGTCTACACTGAGGCTTGTTTGAGGAATTGGCACCTGTTAGAGATGTTCTGTCCGTTGATTTCGTATTTTTTCTTTGGCTGCATTGACTTTCATCAGAAGTGTTGTTGGCAACTGAAGTCTGTACTTTCTTTTGATTTAAAATTTTGTTTTGTCCTTTGCTGTTTTGATTGAGATTCTGTGATGGACTGGACATCTGTAGATGATTTACTTTCCATGGTTGTGATTTTCCTTGGACTTTGTCTGCTTTGAGATTCCATAGAGATGTTGGAATCTGTAACTTGTGGACTTTCTGCAGAACTTACTCCTGCGAATGCCATCATTTCTTTTAATTTCAAGTCCTTTGTTATTTGTGATTTGGATTTCTTTGCTGCTGGTTCACTGAGGGGTGTGTCAGTTTTTGTTTTTCTTTTGGTTGTTTTCTTTTCTGCTGCCGATGTAGTGGTAGAGGTGTCACTTTTGCCCTTCTTTTGCTGCCATTTCCCTTGTTTTCTCCTCCAGTGCTCTTTTCAGTTTTATGCTTGCACCCCTTTTTCCACAGCTTTTAACTTCTTTTGCCTGGTTTTTTTAAAGAAGTAAATAAATCTGTATCTCTTTCACCACCATCCCCCTCATAAATTTTCGATTTCATTCCTCTGCATTTTGAAGCACCTAAAATAATCATACAAGAGTATTATAATAATGCTTGGTTAACACCTGTACATGTACAAGAGTATTATAATAATGCTTGGTTAACACCTGTACATGTACAAGAGTTTATAATAATGCTTGGTTAACACCTGTACATGTACTTTGAATTGTTAATAACTCAGTATACAGCAGTATCAAAATTATATCATCCAATTTAAAATCAATTAGTCTATTTGTATCGTGTAGACTTCACGTCTGTACACGTATAACAAGCAAGGAGGTCCAGGGGATGTCATTTGCATTAATCCAGAGTAAATGGCAAAATTATAACAAAGAAGCATGTTCAGTAATCAATGTAATGACTTTCTTCTTAAACATTATTTTGTTTGTTGGAATTATGTGTATAGCAGTGTACAGATTCTGCTTTCTCTCTCATTCTCGACACTTTGTACACAAATTGAAACAAGGTACTGTGAGCAATGCTCACTAAGAATACCCCCCGCTTACCCCAATCTCCCAAAGGGTGTTGGTAATAGGTATAAACTACCTCTTTTCTGAGTGTAAAAAACAAATGGCATGACAAACCGAACCATATTGCTACTTCGATGTCCAGTGCGCTTGACCTTTTGACCCCAAAATCGATAGGGAACATCTTCATCCCATGGGTAGTCCATATATATGATATGGTGACGGTAGGTGGAAAGGATAATGCTTTAGAGCCCCGGAAACCATTGCATCTACGGACGGACGGATTCCAGTATACCTCCCTCCCCCCCCCCACCCCCCACCCCACACACACACAACTTGTTGCGGGGGGTATAGATATATTGTTTTAGAAAAAACGGTGCTAAGGCTTAATACTGCCACTAATAGTACAGTTATAGATAAAGCTGGACTAATGCATGTATTTCTTCTTCTCTTATTCAATTTCTTAAAATATATACACAGGGGATTATGTATATTAGCCTTGAATGTTTACAAGTATAGACCCACCCCCCAACCCACCCTGTAAAAGAGAGGAGGCTCATAATTCTAAAATTATAGAGACTTTAAACACAATAGTTTGAAATCTTTAACAAATGATTTGTCACCAATCTTAAGAGTAAATTAAGTGACATATATGGTGGAAATTTGTACAAAAAATTCTTTGTTAAAAACAATTTATCATTTTCATTAAACACTGACGGTGCACCTCTTTTCAAGTCATCAAGTGTAAGCATTTGGCCTGTGTATATGCTAGTCAATGAACTCCCACTTTCTCAGTGAAACCGACGACAGAATGCATTGCTTTATGGTGTTTAGATTTCAAACAAAAAACCACAGATGTGGTCATTTTTCAAACCACTTTTCGGTGAAATGCAGTATTTGGAATCAAGAGGACATAACTTTATTGACGGTGATGGCAACAGTTTTTTATGCAAATGCATTCTTTTAACATGTACATGTGACCTTCCTGCACTGGTATATAACTGTAATCATTTTAATGGTGAATACAGTTGTTGGTTTTGTTTACCAAAAGGAGAAACTCACAAACATGAAACAGGAGGAATTTCTCATATATTTTCTTATGATGAGTCAAATCCAAAAGGCCCTCCCCGCAGCAAAGAAACGATCGATAGAGATGCTCTGAGTCTGCTGTTGAAAAAGTCTTAAACAATGAATCAAAATGTACAAGTTAATGGACACAAAGGAAAATACCAAGTCTTTAACACCTACATAAACTTGGCCCCTATAAAATGACCCATATATGGACTCTGGTATATCAAGAAGCATTGTCACACTGGGAACTATACTAAACTTTGTAAAGTCATGATCAGACACTGCAAAAATCCTCTCCTGGCCAACTATGACTCTTTTACCACGGTCCACTGCTGCAACTGGGTGGTTTGGTTCCCCCACTTTACAATGATGTTTGTCATCCATACACACAAATGTTGTAAACTCTCGAAATTTCACAGCCAATTCTTTCAAATACCAAAAAGCAGCTGATGCATAGTGCATGTCAATGTGCTCTTTTCTTAACTGATGACTTTGAACTTGGAATTTCACATCTAATTTTCCTGTGTACTGTAATGAAGAGTATGATGTTGCGTTCTTTGGGGCAAACTGAAATCGCAGCCACTGCTCACTTGGTATAGGTGTATCAGGTGGGCAAGTTGATGCAACTTGTCTGCGCAAATCTGGAATTGACATTGCTGTTGCTAAGTGTGTGAATCTGTCATGTCGCCGATCATCCACTGCGGTTTCCACCACAGACTCTATATACTCTTTTGTTTTCTCAAAGAAAATATCATATTTTGAAGGCTGCCCCTTGTTGACCTCACGCAAGTCTTGCAAAATGTCTGGATCTTGCTGATCAAATGCTTGTTGAAGTCGTTCATCTACTTCTTTTTCTTTTAGATGTGAGGCAGCACTGTTGTCACCTGTCAAGGACTTGTACACATTTCTTGCATGCATTGGCTTCAAGGAGCATATCAGGGATGTTCTGTCTATAAAAGCCCGCCACATTGCTCTAGTGTGGTAAGAGGGCATGTCTTTCTGAATTTTCTGAATCACCTCTTGATTTTTTGATATTCGATCTTCCTCAGTCTGATTTCCTGGGATTTTCCACAATTTCCACAAAAAATTGTGTGTTCCAAGGCTGTTACCAGCTGCAAAACGATAAAGTATGCACTTATGGGAAATGGCATGGTCAATATGCTCAATATAATATCTTCTGTTGCGAGTGTCAGCTGAGGTATATTCATCAACACACATTGGCTCAAACTCCTTCAAAGTGTCCAAATGGCTTGTCAATGATTTGTACCATGAAAAATATGAGGGTCTCACAACATATTTAGGTTGAATTAACTTTAATGACTGCATCTCATCCAAAGTGCGTACAGGAAATGTAAGACAGTGATTTGTTTTAGTTTTTTCTAAAGATTTTTTCAAGTAATCTGAATATTTGTATATCATCTCTGCCAAGTCTTTAACTGCAGTTTTAATCAGATGCCACATTGGTCCATTTATCCAGGCTTGCTCAAGAACAATGTCAAGCTGTTGAGCATGTGCCAGTAAATTTGATCTGTCCATTTCTGGCTTTTTATGCTTTGATTTAGATGGATCATTGAAACCAACCAAGTGTTCAAACAACAGAGGATGAAAAAAAAACCTGCTGTGGAAACGATCAGTGAATGGATCAATGTACCAAAGGCTATTTGTCACAGCATTCAAAAAGTTCTTACCAGACTCCAAGCTTTCTGTTGTGAATCCCAGCCCAGCTTTCTCTACTATCTGGAATACTTTATTGTACACGATGCGTTTTTTATTATCTTCGGCTAATGGAGACGGAAGTGTAAGACGTTTAGATGCATTCATTAGAACTTTAAATGCATCTGTCCGGGGTTTCTCTTTATTGTTGACATCAACAGAACTCGTGCAACTTTCTTCATTGTTTGGATGTAAGGTAAATCTTATGTAACGCCCGAACACAGAGACAACTTCAGATAAGCACAGTGAAGGCATGACACGATCAAATGAATCCGTTTTGGAGCACCCGATTTCTATAGTGTACGAAGAACTTAACAGCTTTTCTGGGAAAGTGAAAAATGCCAAGTCCAACTTTCCATATTTCAGATCTTCGTAAAATTCTCCTGCCGAACAATTTTCACTATATCCCCCAATTATGCTCCAAGGTAATATAACAGAAGTACCATTCACAATTTGTGCAGATAACAGAGACATGATCCCGCGAAAAAAACACGTTTCTTTTATGACAGAGATGCCCTATTTATTCCGAATCACTTGAGCGTTTGTTATTTTTTTCAATAAAAGAGAAAACCTATAATGATAAGGTACGAAAAATCCGGAAAAATAATAATTAAAAAAAGCCAGTGCGGTGATGATTTTACCGATGCGGCGGTGCCTGAGAAACTATTTATCAATTTTTTTTGGCCTTACACCCGCTGTGAGCTCTATATCTTAATAAGGCAAACGGAGTTACCCTTATTCAATATCATTGTGCCAAAAACAACCTAACAATCTATATGAAACAAGTCAGGCAGATTTGACCCAATGATAGGTTGTATTGGCAAAGTAGATTGTTCTAACGACCATATAATTCGCGAAATGCTGACTTTAAACGAAAGAGTTGAAACTCCTTCACCATCAACTTGTTTGTCAGTAGCCTGCCTCCATTTAAAAACTAATCATATACAGAATTTTTCGCGATTTGTCTACATTTTGACTATACAGGACCCGTTCCGATGCCGAACATTCTTGACGTTGTGTCACATCCTGTGAATGCATGTAGAAAGGGAAAGGATTGACAAACTTCGTTTCCTAAAAAGACGTCTGGTTTTAACGATATTCTTCACTTATATTAGGAGCAAGATCAAAAATTCAATGTCTCACAAAAAACTAAGTTCACATAGTTTTCACCAAACACCCCCCCCCCCCCCCCCCCCCCCCCCCCCCTTTAAAACTTAATATGACAAATGTTGAAACTAATCGAATAACAAGAAAAGAAATGAACGATTATAAATAACACTCTGTATACCTTTTCTACTGTTTATTCACAAATGAAAGTGTACATTAAAACTATTAAATGTTCATTAATATGTTTTAAATATTATGTGGTATTCAACAGTCGCTTGTCTTTTTCCTTTTTCCACTAAAGTGTAATCGATGTCGGATGACAGAAACTTGCGCGAGTTTTTATTCCCCTCCCCCTAACTAATTGAATTTAAATTTTCATCCGACATTGATTTCGTCCCTTAGGGCAGTTATGTTTATTTCAGAGTTCGTTGCTATTTCTGTACTTTATATATAGACATTTCAAACACAATGTGCATTTGGTATGATCCTCTAAAATTTACGATAAATAACTGTATCCCATTTCCATTCTCAATGATCGTTTGCCAGCGTGGCGAGAATTCCATCGTCATCGAAAACAAGTTTTGTCTTGAATAGATGGCCGGGCGGTCTAGCGCGCTGTTCGCATGCTGCTAGGAGATATGGTTCCGCAGGTCTTGAGCCCAAGACTAATTAGAAAGAGTAACTACTCGATTTTACATCAAATCATGATACTATGCGCAAGTGTTTACTTACATTGATTTTTATCATTTATATTATCATTGTTATTACCCATGAATGACTCCCCAAACCTGAATTTGAAAAAGAAAAGCAAAAATACTTTACTTACTTAGTTTTATAAAAGTTTTTAATACAAAACACTTGCTCAAATGATGAAGATACAAAATAACTGAAACTTTTAACCCGAATGGCTTTCCATACTTTCTTTTTTAACACCCGTAATTCCCCCTTGTAGATTGACACTAATTCTTTAAGATTTCATTTATAATTGATTATTCATAACTTCTAAAGTAAATATTGTGTTTTATAATTAAAATTAATTCAGTAGAGGGTCAAACAAAATATTTTGAAGCTTTATTCGCGAAAGTTCCCCGGGAATGGAAGTCGGCAAACAATATGAGATGCTGAGCAATATTGTATGTATATAGAAGGTCTTAAAATCACCTTTTTAATACAACTGTTAAGCTGTTTAATTGCGTTTTTTATTACATGCACTTTAGATCGTCTTGTATAACTTTATTCCGATGACTGTCACAGTTAAGTTACTCCCCTTTACGTGTACGGCGTGCCGTAAACACCACAAAATATCGATGGTTTACTAAAACATTTAAGTCTAAATTTTAAATATTTCCCATTGTCCGATTTTTTGTATGTTGTTAATCACGCTTTTGTTTATTAAATTCCGTCGAGTTTGTTTCTGTTGCAATTACTTTGAGGTGATTTGCTAGATTGACTAGACTAGTTCCCTCTGATTCATGCTAAAAACAATAATATTACAAATAATGAGATTATCACTTGGGAGTAAAAAAAAACCCCATATTTTTCTGATGACACTTTCTTGAGGTGACTTTCCTTTCCCCCCCCCCCCCCCCCCCCCCCCCCCCCTTTCTAAGCCTGACAAGAAAACTAACAATTGGATTTGTTGCTGTTCTTGAGACCACAGAGTTTTCTACAAATTTTCAAGTATTTATGTATTAACACAATGAATTAAGACTTACATATTTTTCCATTAATCTAGGTGACCTCCTGATTGGAGAGAAATGGACTGGTAAAACAGCCTGTCTCTTTGGTGGTGTAAAGGGAATTTCATGGTCTCTTGATGAAAGCTGAAAAATATAATACAATACCTGTTTGATGCATTTAAGTCATAATACACTACATTATGATTGCTTGATAATATTTTCTAATACTAATTTATTATTTTTAAACAAAGACCCTCACATTTTGTCCTGTATTCAGGTTGGTGATTAATGCAGATGGTGCCTGGTTTACTTGGGTCACTGCGATGCCAGTTCCCTCTGATTCATTCTAAAAATAATAATATTGCAGATAAGTTTTTCACTTGGATTAAAAAACTATATTTTTCCAATGACACTTTCTTGAGGTGACCCCCCCCCCCCCCCCCCCCCCCAAAAAAAACTTACTTTTTGATTTCTTGTTGTATCTAAGACCACAGAAGCTGATGCTGTTGTCATTGAATCTGCAGTGGTAGACTGAGCAAGTTTATTGACTGAATTACTTGTTGCTTCATGCTGAAAAAAAAACAACAAAAGTTATTGACTTTTATTTCTTGTTAACCCCCTCCTCCCTTTTAATATACAAAGCATTTAAATTTGAAGCAAAAATATGTTAGTCTAAATATATTTTGTTTTCTTACACTTTGTTCAGGAGTAACTGTAGTCTCATCTGGATCACTACAGGGGGTTGATGTAGAGTCTTGAGGTACTGTGACCAGCTTTTCTGCAGCACCATGCTGTTAAACAGTATATAAAATATTTTTTTTTTTTTTTTTTTTATACAAATTACTTAGTTGCAATTTAACTGAACAAATGCAAATTAATTATATGTATTATTTTACATAAGAATTTTAATGAATTTTTCAACTCCAGGAAAAAAAAGTTTACTGTATAATTTAAACACACTTACAATTTGTTTTGCTTTTTTTTTTTTGAAGTACTCTCTTGCCTGTAACTTTCTGGTTTCTGACAAACCATCAGCTGAACGTGGCGTTTTGGGTACAGCAACAGGCACATTCTCTGCCGAGTTCTCTTCCAACATCTCCCTCATTTTTGCCGTAATTTTCCTTTTCCGTTGTCCCGATGCTGGTTTAATACTGCTTGCAAATGACTTCGCCCATGTAATGACATTGTCTTTCCCCTGATTATAACAACTGATTATCTGCTCGGTGTACTCCTCAACAAATAACTGAGCTTCTTTTTTGTCTGTGAATAAAAGATTAATTTTTATTACTATGTACACATAAATGACTAAGCATGAAAATGAGTGGCTATTTACATAGACATATAAAGATACTCGTATTTATTAATGAATTAAAAAAAAAAAGATAACTTTTTTCGGAATAAACACACACCCCCCCTCCCCCGAATATACACCCCGAGCCAAAGAATATTTTTGATAAAATACAGGGGATATGACTTTTTAATAAAAGGTTTATTTAATGCTTTAATTTTTGGATTTTTGATAAAGAATACATTATAACTGCATGTTAGAAGAATTATAATTAATTCAATTAGTTATGAAAGAAGACTTATAAAAATATCCTTAAACCCGGGGACGGGATCGTTGTATTATAATACAATATTGGCATTAACAATAAGTGCCGTGATAATGTGAGACACCATGCAAGTACAACCATAATATATTACGTACTAACGTTAGTGTATACGTCTCTGATTGTGCCAAACATTTTGTTCATCCCTCTCCCATTCAAACAGTTCTAATCTAATGTATTCTGTTTTGCTAACATTCCCGGATATACCTGAACTATATTTAGACGATACCGTGTATTGATCGGACATATCCGTTAACATTCGGAGCTCCTCGGTGGCTCATACGTATCTCGACACGAATGTATGGAGCGAAGCGGAATTGGCCGATGATTGTCGATTGTTCCGTCAAAGGTCGGAAACATAAGATCGTCTTTTCCGTCCATTCCAATTAAACAATAAAATTAAATCTCAAGTTCTTTCCATGTAAGCTCGATCTGATGCCACACTCAGCAACATTTGAAACTATAATTTAAATTTTGACCCGTTAAACAACTTTACTCCATAAGCAGAATTCCTGCTGCTTTAAGTTTGCCGTCGAAGATTTTACATAGTTCTTAAAAGAATTTTACTGCTGGTTGGCCTTGCTCGAGAAAGTTTGCTAATAGAGGGAATGACTAATTTTATCCAGAACTGAAACATTATGTCTTTACATTATGTAGACGTTCTTCTGTATATTTATTATTTTGTATTTATGTATCTGGTGTAATTACATCGATTTAATTACCCTATACACTGATAGATGTACATCTACCTTAGATAATTATTAGATCTAAATAAATAATACACACTATAACTTGTATATGTCCATGCATGAGCTATAGTATGCAAAGAAATGATACACAGAGAGAGAGAGAGAGAGAGAGAGAGAGAGAGCATTAAATACTGCACTTAACCTTTTCCCAGTGTAGTAACAGTCCTTTGAAATCTTCTTCCTTTTTTACATCATGACCGCTCTCATCTATATCATGGACTTGATACTTAATGCTGACATCCAATCCAACTTCAGGTGATGTATTTTCCAACACAGATTTCACTTTTTTCTTGTTGACTATATCGATACTTTTATCTCCATAGAAAAACACAACAGCAAACATTTTGAATTTGTCTAGAAAGCGCGCACTAACATTTATCGACTGCTGCCCGGAAATAGTAAATCGAAAGTGAAAGTAAACGAGACTTTCCGACCCTATTACAAACCACTGATACAATCGGAACTCCTCGAATGTCTCGCGCACTCGACATAAATCTCAGATGTAATACGATGGCATCCATGAGCGAATTTGATGCATGGTCAATTGTGACGTCACAGCAATGCATCAAATTCGCTCATGGATGCCATCGTATTACATCCGAGATCTATGTCGAGTGCGCGAGACATTCGAGGAGTTCCGATTGACCACTGATACTGTACATATTATTTTTATAAAAAAAAAAAAAAAAATTCTCTGTGAGAAATAATCCCGTCACTCAACCAGGTGCCCATTTATCTGTGATGCTATCATCAGAAATCAATTAACCCTGCAATGAGGGCTTGAGAACAACATGTTGTAAAATGAACACAAAAGAGTGGCAAAGTGAATGCATGCTGTCTTGTGATATAATTATTGTAAGTATATTTTACTCCTATTTCGTCATTTACCAAAATATTCATATATATCATTAAACATGTATGCAGACAGGTAATGCATAGAAGTAGTTATATAGTAATGTAAAGAATTATGCCACTTGGGGGGGGGGTTGATTCTGAAAGGGGGTGTTGGCGAACTATGGGAATAAATAACCTCTTATCCAAAATTTTGAAAATTAATAATCTTGTTCTCAACTGGCAAGAAAATAATTCATCCTTGTCTAATAAATTACCCCTCCCCGCACGAAATAGATTTTTGGGTTTTGCAATCTCCCACTTTTTTTACTTAATTGTTAAACTTTTTCAGTGTAATAAAAAAAAATCTGCCCCTTTTGAATATGAGAGATAATAATCTTTCCTTCAATTGCATGAAAATAAATATGAATACCAAAAAACTTGCTACCATTGTTTTGCATTAATCATATGTTTATAGGCAGCGGATCATGGCAACAGACGTGTGTGTTTCAGCGGTAATTGCCTAATCAGAGAGTGTTCGCTTGGTAATGACCTGTGCACAGTTCTCTGGTTTCAACCTCGGCGCGCAGTTTGAGGATTTGGTGTGTGTGGTCGCTGGTTGTTAGACTAACTTATTTGAATTCCCAACTTTGCTTCAATTGAATTTTATGAGGCAAATGTATAATTTTACGTAAATCGCTGACGTTTATTATTCTCCTCTGAAAGGGTGGAATTCTTTGAAGTTTTGAAACACCTCCTGCTTTTAGCCAAATAAGATTTTAATTTCAGGTATTTTTTTTTTAATCGGAAAAATCTTATATTGTTACGCCATGAAAAAGTGAAAATTTTAAGATGATGTTAAAATAAGCATTTGATATTCCTTCGTGTACGATTTGTTCATATTTCCATGCAGGGGTATCCGAATTGTGACACTCGTCTATGATAATGTATGTAATATTTTACGAAAATAATTTCCTCATAATTACAAAAAAAGTTTTATTAAAGAACCCTTTATGTTACTGTTACTAAAGTTCAAGCAGTAAAAAAAAAAAAAAAAAAAAAGCTGAAATGTCTTTGATCGATGGAGTTTCTAATTTTTAATAAGTTTGACAGTGACGTCATATACGATGCTCCTTCCAAATGTGCTATTTGGCTGATAGAGAACTATCTATAATCGTATTGTGAACTAATGTTATCATTAAGCGTTAGAAATTTATAAATCAATTCAGTTATACTTTTTCGATAACTTAACATGAATGCAAAACTGTAAAGACAAATAAATATTGGAATAAAGGAGAAAATGGACCGATTAGCAGTAACGAATATAATTGATGTTGGCGAGAGATTAGAATAATAGGGGTGCAGACGATAACAGTTTGGATGCTAAATTGAAATGGAAGAAACAACTCTATTTCAAAACTGCATGTACAATTCAGCATACCCTAGGTAAGACTGCATGGAAGGTCTTGTAAAATTGTATCTTCATCAGTTGTAAGGTTGTACTAGGTCTACATTATTTTCGATGCATTTGTTTTACTTGCCAAAGTAAATGAAATCATGGGTATGAAGATTAGAGAAAAAGGATAGGAATGCGCAGTAATACAACAACTCGGAAATTCATAACGAGTATTTAAGTTATCTTACACAGTGCCATTTCCGGGAGCACTTCGTATAAAATCGTTAATCAATAATATCGTATTGACAATGAATAAAAATGAAACAATTGATAATAGCCATATTTATATTTGAATATTTAAAAAAAAATCTTTAGTACTTCTATAAATGTTATTCCACCGAATCACTCCTTTCCCCATACACAATTACAAATAGATCGACTGTTCGATAACAATCAATACGAACAGAAGTTCAATCAATATCGAACAACGAACAGTCCCTGAAATAACATGGGCTCCTCCTCGTCCATCAGGTTTTCATGGACCATCCTTATATTGTAGTTTGATGTTATTAATGCACAAAGCCTGGTGTTTTATTATGCGCCAATCGTAGGCTAATTGTTTCCACTTTCATCAAAACAAAATTTTGCACGAAAATCCCTCACA
Organism: Ostrea edulis; assembly: GCF_947568905.1. Lineage (NCBI taxonomy): Eukaryota > Metazoa > Mollusca > Bivalvia > Ostreida > Ostreidae > Ostrea > Ostrea edulis. The sequence goes on from NC_079164.1 coordinate 109,472,789, forward strand.
GAGTGTTTGTTAGAACATGCGTTATATATATATATATATATATATATATATATATATATATAGTACAGAAAACGTGATGCGCACAACTATTGGATTTGCAGTGTTCTTATTTCTTCATCACAGTGAGATACAGGTCCGATGGGCCGGGTGTTTAATTTGAATTCTCATTTAATTATACGAATTGTTGTATGTATGATAAAACATGTCACTATAATAAATTATTTTCTTACTAGTTTACTTACTCGGTATATTCTTCACTTTCCCCTTACTTTACATTTTAAAATATGCATGTATATGGTATTCCAGAAGAATTCTAAAATATGGACTACATTCAACGAACTTACTACTAAACCTTAATAGAATGGCCACGAAAACAAGAAACGGTTTTAAAAACCATTTCATTTATTTCAAATTTGCATAATTCATTATGGATCAGTCGAGAATAAGATTAATATTTCTTTCCGTTTTTCACCCCAACATTATGATGGCAATGGAATGCGTATCATAAATACAGAGGCACACCGGGAAAACCAATGCCACGCGAGTAATTTCTAAAAATGCAACCATAACATCGTAAAAAATTGTCATTATTTGATAAATAAACTGGGTTTTTTTTATGAATAATGTATTGAAGAAGAAGAAAAACATGTTGATTCCTCGAGAGATGAAATGATAGACTCCCAAATGTATACCTTTTAAAAATAGAAATCGCATTATGCAACATCATTTTAGCTGTGCTCAGTAAAGTGCCACACACGTCCCTACCGCGATATCACTTCTACGCTTGATATATTTGAATTTATATGATATAGCATATTTGCAAGAAAATAAGCACATATAAAAACTCAACCAGTTACCGCCTACAGAAATTTGGATGCCTGAGAAGATATTATTATAGTTACTTTTTGATTGCAGCCAACAACAATTACATCATTTTCAATGCAATAAGAAATCATAGAACTTTTTCGATGTCTCAGGGATTAAACATCATACCTAATCCTCTTTTTGTAGATAGATTTGTACATGTACATTTTAAAATTTATATGAATATGGTTATTATAAATATCTGGGAGCTAGATATGTTTGAAAATATTAAAATATCATACCTAATCATATTTTTGTAGATGTACAAATTAAAAAATATATATGAATATCGTTATTTTAAAATATCTGGGAGCTAGATATGTTTGAAAATATATTTGCCATACTCCTTGCTATCACTTTGATTGGACTTTTGATTATGGCACTTAAATCCTTGACATTTCATCTTATTAAAGTAATGGCACATGCTCAAGTTGTTCACAGGAAGACAGACAGGACCAAACAATAAGTTTTCATATCCGATTTCGAGAGCATAAAAATAACTGTCCCTGGTATGACTTGGCCTGTCCCAAGAAGGTATGTGATATACTCCAACCACTCGTCTTGTACACCTCAGGTACCTGACAGTACATTTACATCCCAGTGGGATTTGTCAACAACAACACCTCCCTTGTGAACTCATGTATGTAAAATGTAAGCAACGTTTTGAAAGAAGGTGTATATGACGATTCTAACTTTTCACAACTTTGACCCATTTCTGGCGCAAGAAAATCAACACGGAGAAGCACGTGTTGACATAAACACAGCATTGTCATCACAGCACCAAAATTAACCAACCTTATCAAATATTCAGCACAGTTTGCTCTCTACATTAAAACTGTAAAGGATTGATTGCTGACATTGGCTCCTTGGTATAGAGAGTTTTTAATCCTCTTAATAATTAGTAAATGTTTACTTGTATATGATGTGACGTGTGGTGACATACCCGTGAATCTGGATATTTTTGCGTCGATTTATTTTTGTGAATTTGAGTAAAAAGCCTATATATTTATTTTTGTGTTTCTTATTTTTGCGAATTTATATAAAAACATATCAAAAGACTTGTGAAACATGATCGGTAGTGTTATTTTTGAGAAAAATATTTTTTTGCGAATCCAATTGACTCGCAAACACGCTAAAAATTAATCACCAGCAAAAATAACCAGATTTACGGTATGTCATTTCTCCAAAATCATACCATAGCATGCAAAATATATTCTGCCGTTCAATTTAATTCAACTTTCCATCGATGAATATGTGAAATCTTTATTGTTGAACGTTTTCAAAAAGACGTAACACTTAATTTTGGTTAATTTTTTTGAAATCTGTATTAAAACATATGTATGAACAAACATGCAATATTGTACCGCGGTAGTACTAGCACCATTTCAATCATGCGTAAAAGAAGAATGATAAAACCCTTTAGATTGGTGCAACATGTGAAATTCACAGGATTTCTCAAAAGTTCCAGGGTAATTTACAAAGGTTGTTATAAATAAACATGAACATACTACATGTATTTAACAATTGTTTCTATACATAATATGTATAAACAACATTTACCCTCATATAATGTTGCGGGCACATCACACATAAGTCATTATTTTTGCACGATATGCTTTCATAAACTTCAATTGCTCAACGCGAACAGCCCGCTCTCTTGTTATGACGTATCAATTTAAGAGCAATTCTATGTAATGATCAAAGAATTACTAAGGTACTGAGAAATGGGTTGTCACAGAATATGCTCATACTTACTTTAAATGTTTCTTATTAAATACTTTAATGAAACATATATATTAAAATTGAAAAAAATTAACCCTGTTGCCATGGCAACAGAATGTCATTTCTCACCATATTTGTTCATTGGATAGCATTAAAAACCCAATTTTTGTGAAATTTCAACAATTTATTACATTTAACATATGAAATATATCATTAAAGTAACTTATTTAATTGAATCATATTTGTTTCTAGATTAAAAACAATAAAAACCAGATTGATAGTCAGTATAGAAAGTATTTTGTCAAGCAGTATAAGATAGGTGGTTTCTTCAATTTTCAAATTTGAAATTTTTTGTGATTTTTTGATTTTTCATGTCCTACTTCCTAAAAAATGCAGCATAGGAAATTTGAAATACTATGACCAAAAGTTTGAATAGGTTTTATAGCACAAAACATAAAAAAAATCAAAGCGGGTATTTTTTTCGATAAAAAGTAACAATTTCTCAAAGTTAGGCGATTTTTAGAATTGACCCAAAATACAATACAACAATATTCCATCAATGAAAGAATTTTAAATCTGAAACAAATATTTTAACCATTCAGCATCATGAGGCATGTCATTCTTGTAAATCAAACACTAATATTTTATGAAATATTACTGAAAAATTGTCAAAAATATCACAAAAAAGATTTTTTCAAAGGGAGATAATTATTGTATAATGCACTGTAAAAGGTTATAACTTTGACAGGAGGTGTTTTAAAGCCTGGCAAATCAACTTAAATTACCTGAGCAATTCCAAGACATATTAGAGGTATATTTTCACCAATAAGAAACAAAATCTACCATTGATTTAATATTAAGTAGGAAAATGAACATAATTTCCTAAAAATAAAAAATCTGCTTTCCACAACACTTTTCTTAGACAGTGGGTTAATCTCTTTTTACCCAATCCTCCATATCTTGACATTTTTAGATAAGTAAACGTATGATTCTACAAAGTACAAAAGCTTGAATTTGAGTAACTTCCTTCCATTATACTTTAAGGAGGTACTCAATATGGTTGACTTATTTTTTAAAACATGGATGAAAATATAAATATCAGCAATATTTGTCTAATAATTTCAAAAGTTATTGCCTAGCTGAGTAGATAGGTAAGTTCGCACGTAGACAGCAGAACTGTAGATCACGGGTTCAAGTCCAGCAGGGGTTTTAAATTTTGTTCAAATTGCTTTCTATTGAATCTACATTTTTATTTACTAAAACAACTAAATTTGAACGTTTTCAATGTACATATCCTCCACTTTTCATCCATAACAAATTTTCCTTGTGTAGCATTCCTCCTTAAGTCAAGCCTACATGTACAAGTTTCAAATTTTCATTATTTGGTTGATGCTCAAAACAATACAAGTTCATAAAAATACATTTTCAAAAACACAAAAGTTATATCTAATAAATAACTTGCTGATACAGTCATACAGAATTGTATAGGACAGACAGTAAGACAAAAATTGATATATGCACTTCCCAACTTTGCAGTTGTGGGAGGGGGGGGGGGGTATGGATACTGATTAAGTTGACCATAAAATGCAAAATGATGTACAGGCTAACTGAGTAAAGTATTCTCAAGGTCAGAAATGGTCTGTTCTCTTAAAGCCTCATTTTTTCGACAATGTCTAGAAAAAAAACTAGCAATCTGCTGTGAGCTTAAGAACTCTGTTAAAACAAAGCGCCTTGAGCCATCAAATTTCTTTATGCTCCGCATTAACAATGATACGTTCTCAGGATCTTCTTTACGTCCTGTCTGAATTCCAATGTTAAACCTCTCAATCAAAAAACTCTTTTGGTTTTCAGTGAATCTCCTGTTTTTCCTTTCCAGTTTAATGCCCCATCCTTGAGAGAGAGTTTGTCTACTTTCTATTTCGGAGCAGTTACCAGATAATGTAACTTCTTTGGATGTAACCTGTGTCTCAGACAATTTTTTAATATACTGTGTTTTTAAAACATCTGATTTCTTTATCTTCTCTGATTGCACATTGCACTCATCCAAAATGGCATGATTATGCAGTTCTTGGTGAGAATTGAATGAAGACATGCAGCCATCATTCGAACAAGTAAATATTCCATCAGTCTGTTGATTTACGGATTGCACAGATGATTGGACAAGTGCATGGAAGTCTACAGTATCTCTTGCTTTTTCCAACACTTCAAGTGAGGGTGGCACAACTGTTTCTTCTGTACAATAAGGAATGAATTTGCCTGTAAAACAACAAACATGCTTGAACATGGAGAAAACTGCTTAGAATATCAATCATTTACATGGGTGTGCTAGATCTTTAAATGTGTTATGAGTGAAATATTCTTGCGAGGGATGTTCAACAATATGCAATCAATCAATCAATAAAAACAGTATAAGATATTTTATACAAAACCTCTGAAAACATCAAAGGGCATGTAAGATGTAACTAGAAATATGTCCATAGGACATGATTGTCCTGCCCAATGTGACATTTGTAATGCAATATGAAAACAAGAGGCCCATGGGCCACATCACTCACCTGAGTCAACTTGGGACATATTTAAAGATTTTCCCTATATATTCACATATAAAATTTTGATCCCCTATTGTGGCCCCAACCTAATCCCTGGAGCCATGGTTTTAAAAAACTTGAATCTGCACTATGTCAGGAAGCAGCTGCCATATGAATTTGAAGCATCTAATGAACAAAAACAAAAAAAAAACAATGGCAGCTCCCATATGGATCACTTAATTTTCAGAGAAAGTATGTATAGATTATTTCTATTCTTTTGCTGATTCTGTCATTTCTTTCTTTTACATATGTGTTACCTTTAGCACCTTGCTTTGAATGGGGCATAAAAATGTAGGATAAATAAAGTAAATATGTCACATGGCATTGTAAGTCAGGTGATCTAAAAAAAATTATGAAATGTGAAATTTTATCAAAAACATCAACTGTCTATAAACTTTTCTTTACCTGGTCCAATTTTGTAATGTTTCCAAACTCTGATACCATTTTCCTCAAACTTGAAATTATTCATGGCTGATATTGATGGAATCTGAATCTTGGTTTTCACATCAGGTGCAGCAGAATCTACCTCAACAACCTTTACTACATAATGAACCTTTTTTGAAGTGTTCTCAATAGCCTGCAATACAAGATGAACATGAACAAAATTCAAATAGAATTGAAGGGTAGCAAATTTAACATACATAATCAATGTATGTAAATGTAATAATGAAAAATCTAAATTTTATGCTTATATACACAGCATCGCAGAATTCAATCTGTTGATTGATTGTTTTTATGTCTCGTCGATATTTTTTTCTCTCATACTGAGATGTCACTATCTGTAGGTGAAGTACCACAAATTTAGATCTATGCTTCACACTCGGGGTCATAGAAGTGAGGGTTCCTTATCGTGCTATAACTCCTTCCGTGACATGGGACCTGTTTTTTTTTGGTCATATCCAAAAAACTAGCTATTCTATTTATAGACTTTATATATTTTGACTATTGATAGAAACTTTTATCACTTACTGTTTTCATTTGCTCTGCAGTCAAAACATCATTCCCTTGGTTCACATATCTCCTGATGCCGGATTTGATCGTTGCAGCCGTTCTGTCACATGCCCCTTTTCCGTTCTGGGCTTCACAGAAGTCATAGGTGTCTATGGCTCTACTCCTGAATAAAGCAGTGATTGTTTCAGAACTTTTGTAGCATCCTGCATTGTCAGACCATAAATGAACTTTGCTGACACTATGATTTCTTGCTTTGATTTCTTTGACTATATCAAGAATAACAGCACTAGTTGCATTGGAGTCTTGAGAAATTTGACCACGGAAGATGTGAACAAAAGCCAAACTTTCTATAGTTTCCTTTCTTCTAAAAGCAACCCCTATGTGCCACGACAGACCTCTTTTGGCAAACCAATTGCTCTGGTCCTCTCTATATCTCCTTGGAAGATATTTCATCAAAATTACCGTATAATCTGTTTTCAGATATCTTTTGCACTCTTGCGCAACATCAATGTACTCTCTCATCTTGTCATTCGTTAGTGCACCAACTTGACACAATTCTTGTACAACTGAACATATATCCTATAAGTAAATAGGTAGAGGAATAATTTAGAATGATTCATTGAAAATGTGTTTTATTATACAACCATAAACAAGTCACTTTGCTAAATAAAATTACATTGTACTACTTATAGGTAAAAAGTAACAAGTTCATGTACATTCTAGAAAAAGTTTACTATATTTTTAAATTAGAAAGACTTATTTTCAAGTTCAAATCTACATATATACCTATTACTTAGGTATTGATTTCAAAACACACATCATTTTGACTTTAAAAATGAAAAGTATAAGTTAAAAGCATCACAGTCACTCAAATCTTACCTGAAACGCCCGCCCACCTTCAGCTACATAGTAATCTATCTCTTCAAATGCTTTCCTAACAGTTGCCGAACATTCTGCTAATATTTTAAACATGGTACTGTCACCTGAAAAAATGCATACGTTTGCTGTGTAATTTGCTTATTTCTGGCAACATACAATGTAATTGAGACATTGAAATAATTATTATAATGTAACATTTGTTGTAAATACAAATTTCATTTGATAACATGCGCATGCGCTGAGTTATATTTAAAGAATTGAAAGGTTATTTTTATGAATTGTATTGACAGTTGCATTAGAATGAAGGCAACTGTTTTGTATTTGAAGATTTGTGTCAAAACAATTCATTATTCCACCTTCAATAATACATTTTTGTTTTTGCACTGGTAAACTCAAATTGAAAACAAAATCTCAATATACAAAACAAAATCAATGTAAATTGAAAACTTGTGAAAAATAATACCTATGTTTCAATAAGATGTGATTACTACTACAACTACCAGTTTTGAATGGACTGAATTATTTCTCAAAACAAACGTTCTTAGAGTATTGTATAGCAATACATAGTCCCCTACCAGAGGGGAAAATTATTGGACCGCAACAATAATTGAAGTTCAAAATGAGACTAGGCTTATGTTAAAAGGGAAGATTGGGAAACCAGGATAGGAATGGTTGAAAATCAACTTCTATTCAAGTACAAAGACTAGACCATGAAAACATCAAAATCGATCTGTAACTTTATTGTTATGGCAAAGCAATCATCATGATATACTGAATATCAAATGAATATTTGTATTAAGCAGAACCCCACAAAAAGTTAGGAAAACTGATAATTTATGCTATTTTTCCAAGTCCAAAGGCCATAACTTAGTGAATAATCAACAAACCCAGACAAAATTCAAACTTGATCTGTAACTTGTTATGGCAAAGCAATGTACCAAATATCCAATGAATATCTGCAAGCACATAAAAAGACTGGAAAACTGATTTGCAGGACTGACGGACAGACAGACGGATGGAGCGCAAACCTAAAGTCTCCTTCAACTTCGTCGGTAGGGGACTAATATTGCATTATTATAATACTACATATAAGCAATGCAATATTTACCTAGAGGCACTTCATCATTTTCAAGACAGTACTGCTTAAACTGTTGTATAATAGCAGCTGGAGCCATACATCTGATGACATTGGGTGTTTCAACCACTTTACCATTTGACAGTCTTAATTTTCTTTCTCCAAATGGTAGATCTTTGATAATGTGGGAGGATGTTATGAAATCTAGAAAAATGTCCAATTTGTGTGGATCCATTCTTTGTCGGTGTTGCTCAATACTGGGGGGAGGTAGAGCACAGCCATAAACTACAGCATGATTCTTGGCCTTGTAGTACCGATATTCCGTTAAATCTGGAATTTTTTCCACAACTGATTTGTATTGCATTATTGTGGCAAGACTAGATAAAATCTGTCTTTTCAGCTGCCATGTATCTGCCTTTCTGTAAGATTCAATCAATGCATCTTGAAGAGTACTGTCTGTCTCATTTGTCTGTTCCCCTGTGGTGTTGGTTGGCAAGTTGTAAAAGTCTTCAAGGACACACTGGATTTCATCAGGGAAAATAGTGCTTATAACTGCATATACTACTTCTTTTACAAATGCCACATAGCTATCTTTTGTCTTTTTCGAATATGAATTCCATGTTGAAGTTGGCATATGGATGGAGTCAATACCACATTTTGAAAGGAAGTTGTTCAAGCACTCCAAACGATCAAAGGACTCATATATATTTAGGCTCTTGCTGGATTGCTGAATGAAATAAAAGTACATTTACATTAGATAAGATCGATCATGTCAAACAAGAGGCCTAAGGGCTGCATCGCTCACCTGAACCACCTTGGCCCTGCCATTGTTCAATCCTTATTCCCATGAACAAATTTGACTAACTTAAATCTGCACTATGTTAGGAAGCTTTCATGTAAATATCAGCTTTTCTGGCTCAGTGGTTCTTGAGAAGATTTTTTAAAGATTTTCCCTATATATTTGTATGCAAAACTTTGATCCCCTATTGTGGCCCCATCCAACCCCCGGGGAACACGATTTTAACAAACTTGAATCTGTACAGGAAGCTTTCATGTAAATTTCAGCTTTTCTGGCCCAGTGGTTCTTGAGAAGATTTTTAAATGACCCCACCCTATATTTGCATTTTTGTGATTATCTCACCTTTGAAAGGGACATGACCCTTCATTTGAACAAACTTGAAAGCCCATCATTCAAGGATGCTTTTGGCCATGTTTGGTTGAAATTGGCCAAGTGGTTCTGGAGAAGAACAGACGATCAGAAAAGCTCACTTGAGCTTTCAGCTCAGGTGAGCTAAAAATGAATTCACTTAACATAGAGATGCGTGAGAGAGACCTTGTCTTAAGAAACATATATGGCTATTCTATCTTAAATAATTCAGGAGACATTACATAGGTAAGGTTTTTATTGAAAGTGGGTCAAAATACCAAGTCAAGGTGACAAGGTCAAGCTTCACAAAATAATACGGTCTTCCATAAAGATTTTATATACAAAATATGAAAGCCCTACCTTCAACAATTTAGAAGATAATGAATAGGTCAAGGATTTTTTAAAAAGTAAGTCAAACTCCTAGTTCAAGGTCACAAGATCAAAATATGAAATGAATGGTATTGCAATAAGAAATATGAATACAAGATATGAAAGATCTATCTTAAATAGTTCAAGACATATTGTGTAGGTAAGATTTTTTAAAAGTAGGTCAAACTTTCAGGTCAAGGTCACAAGATCAACACCATTGCATCACATGAAAGGTCTTTTCGTAAATAATGTATGAACAAAATATGAAAGCTCTAGTATAAATAATTCAACATTTCCCCATATATCACCATATAACACTCTCATTCCCCAATGTGACCCCCCCCCCCCCCCTCCCGGGACCATGAATTCCACAAACTTGTATCTAGTCCATGTCAGGAAGCTTTCATGTAAATTTGAACTTATTTGGCCCAGTGGTTTTTGAGAAGATTTTTAAATAAGCCCACCTTATTTTTGCATTTTCATGATTATCTCCCCTTCGAAGGGAGTATGACTCTTCATTTGAACAAAGATGAATCCCCTTTACCTATGATGCATATGAAGTTTGATGAAAATTGACCCAATGGTTCTGGAGAGGAAAATGAAAATGTGAAAAGTTTACAGGCAGACGAACACACAAAAATCAACAAGTGATCAGAACAGCTCACTTGAGCTTTCAGCTCAGGTGAGCTAAAAAGATAAAGTAATTCATTGGATAATTATGTGTTATGATATAATTAATTTTTGTTACTTCAAAGAAAAAGATGTAACAAAACTTTTAAATGAATAATATATACATGTATGCAGGACATCAAAGTTTTAAAAAAATAACATCTTATTCTTATATGCCCTGTTTCTCCACTGTGTCAATCTGCAAATAATTGCTCACTGGTTCAATCATTAAATCTTATATCAATACCAAAATTCTTCATAGGTAGTAGTTATATGAAAATATGTGTACTAACCTGTGATAAACTATTCTGTGATGGTTCAAAGTCTTGACTGGAAACACAAGGGTAATCTATTCTATCAGTTACATGTACCTGCAAAACAGAAGAAAGTAGTTCAAATTTAGAAACAATCTTACTATTATTCCTATGTCATCATTATTATAGTATTATTATTAAGAAGCATAAATATCAGCAACCATTCATCATACAAATTTGATGTAATAATGCTCTGTTGTATCATATTACATGTAGGCAGACCAATACCACTTTGTCCCATATGCGATAAAATTAAAACTTTTTACCCCTTTAGAACAATAATACAGCTTTAAACAAACAATTCTTGAGCTGCGTATTTTTCTAACAAATTGGAACAAAATTGTCATATTGTTTTGTGTTTGAAGTGGGTGATAGTTGGAACTTGGAGTCCAAATGGCAATTTTTGTAAAACAGAATAATGTTTAAGTCTGAAACTGAGAAAAAAGTATCAGTACTATGTACATTGTTTTCCAATCACAGCTTCCAGATGCACATGTATTTACTAAGGTGGGGGTACACTAAAGAGCAACCTAAAATATAGAGACTTAGTACCATTCTTCCCAAGGAACAATGATGATCATAATAATGATTACTTTATTTGACATATTACAATTTTTCTTTAAAACTAGACTTGATATTTCAAAATACATCAGATAAACTAATAATGTTGCTCTTGAGTATTATTTCTGTGCTATATTTTGGTTATCGGCCATATAGTTCAGGGATAACATATATTATTATACAACATGTACAATGCCATCTACCAATTAGATAATATTATGGCTTCCAAGCTAAGAACTTTCATTTAATGTAAAGATCACTGAATTCGTTATACCTGCATCTCTACATCTTTGGAATGCTTCCTCATTCCCCTTCCTAATATCTGTTCATCATTGCTCTGTGAAAAAGGATATTACATACTTGTATATTTAGACATTCTTGTTTTGTTTTTAAAATCCCTTTATGTTTACTATTTGTACATATATACATGTAGATACACGTAAAATAGTAATCCACAAATTGACTATGAGTTTCAATGTTATGAACCTATTTAAACTGAACACCTGCTTTAACCAAACAAAAAGTTTAGTCTTTACATTGGTATGAATATGAATACTTATATAAATGTAATGATATATACCTTTGACAAACAAGTATCAAAATCTGTAACTACTTGAATGGATTCTTTTGGTCGATTAGTACACAGCTTTCTTCTGCAATTGGCACAAACAGCTGAAAAAATGTCAACAATTACATGTAAGTGCACACATTACATTAAAAGTAAGAGAATTCATGATATGTACATGTCTTGACAGTAAACATTTCGATCCACAGGCCCAAACAAGTTTTGGGAGAATTTTAATTGCAAGTACCATCAAATTTAATATTTCAACTATGTACAGTGATTCTGTTTGTAGACTTTTGAGGGGACAAGACAAAAGACACCTGGCCCAGAGGTTATAAAACTTTTACTGTAGTCATACTCAAACTCAGCAATGTTTGTTTAGAGTACAACTCTGAGCAAACTCCAAGCATCCTCAAAAAATCTTAAGCATGAACTCCATTTGAGTATGAGAATAATTTTATAAATGTTTTATAACCTTCACTTTGAGTATGAGTATGATTTACAGCACGGTGTTTGAGTTTGAGTATGAAAACATGCTCAAAACGTTTTACAACCTCCAGGCCAGCTATCAATATTCATTGCTTGAAGCACTCTACAGTGCATGTAAAAATGGGCATGTATGTGGAAGTTGATTGATCAAATTATCAAAAAGGTTGATTTGCATGTGTTGAAATATGACTGATTAAGAATAGTTTAATATTGTTATCATATACTTACGAGTTCCAACAGGTATAATAACACCAAAATTCTCTCTGATTGATACGACATTTGAAAAGGTTAGCAGTCTGTCTTTTCTTCTTGTTGATTTTGATTCAGGGTGTGTATTGATGCATGATGGAACTTCACAATAAATTCTTCTGCTTCTTTTGAGATTTCTCTCAAGAATATGGGAGAAATGTGCCGAACAAATATTAAATGAACATTCACTGATATTGTCCAGTAATACACAACATTCTGTTAGAATAATTTGTACGTCTTTTTCAGCATGATTTTTCAAAATAACTTCATCGTTTGAACATTCTATAGAGTCAACAAAGTAATTGAAATAGCAAGCCATGTTTCTCTTACATTTTCAGTTCTTTAAATCTCATAAAACACCTGTATCCCACTTAAATTCAATTCATACCGCCGTCTGTCAAACTAGTAAACAAAACATTCGTGGACTAAATTACCTCCTAAATAGGAGAGTTCCCTTAGAGATAGTCTGGTCCCCCTTCCCACAATTCTGTTCGCGCACTCTCTACATTGAGGTCAGGCACCGGTTGATTTGGTGTATGACATTGCGCAATTCTAAAATGGCGGACAAAGTAAGTTTTCATCTCTAGAAAGAATACATAAACCCTCTCATTTTACTTTAGAACAACTTATTTCACTATTTCGTTTTGTTGACTTAAGTTCTTTTCTTTTTATTTCCCGTTTCTTTTTACTTATTTAGACGAAAATAGTAAAGTAATTAGGGTATTAGTGTGACCCAGTAATCCCGTGAGTTACCCACAGACTTACCTATGCATAACGCTGTAAGTGCCTTTCGTAATCTCTATGTTCGTCTATTCACTAGTCGTATAAAGAACGTCTTGCTTCCTCTAGCTTTCGTATAAGGATACCTCTTGGCGGGAACTGTCATCCGGGCTCCGGAAGCTGTCTGCCAAACAGGTCGTACTGGGGACGACTCCCCAGATACTACACTTCCCCCCCGTTTTCTCTGACGGACGGAGAAATGGGTCTAACCAGTAATCAAGGTGGGCGCGCCACGCCCCCTCAGAGAGACTTATCCGAGGACACCGGAAAACTCCGGCAAAGAGAGGACCCGGGCATACTCCCGGAAGAATTTAACTGAGACCTCTAAGGTCCCTACCCGGTGTGGAACAGGGATACCCTGTGACCCACACCCCCTAAACTTCTGACGGGGAAACCCCCCCGAATTAGTCCCCAGTGCAAACCAGGACAGCCTGTCCTGGGCCATGCACCCCTGCCCGGTGGTAAAGGGAAACCCCCCATAAAATCCACCCCCCATGTGGACCAGGGTCACCCCTGGCTCTCACACTAAAACTGTGACCTCCCCCCATAACCAGGGGAAAACATCCAGGAGCGACTTACCACTCCTGGATCACCGCCAGGGTCACCCTGCGGGCACCATGCCACCCCCGAGGCATTTCCGCAGTCATGTACTGGGAGGTAACGAACCCAGGGGGTGGCCTAGGGAACTCCTCCCCACCGACCGGAGGGCCCCCTATATCCCCGTCCAAAGGGCTCTGCCCAAACTCGAGCATGGGGGACGAATCCCCCTCACCCTGATGCTGGTCGGTGGCACCCCCTTCGATCATCTCTGGTCCAAGAGGGCACCACTGGACCGGCTCCTCCTCCTCAAAGTCCAACTCCCACCCCTCTGGCTGAATCGGTTCAAGGGGGGGAGGCCCATCGTCTGAGAAGGGGGAGGCATCTCTCGGCTCCTGGCGGATGAACGGGGCCTCCTCAGGAGCTACCGGCGGCGCCGTGGGAACAGCGGTCCCAGGAACCGGAGCCCCCGAGGAGGGCCTCGTTCTGGCGTGTGAGGGACCCCCCGACGAGTTGGGCTTCATAGAGAAGTCCCTCAAGCGCCTACGACCTATCCTCTCGATGGCGGCCAACCTCTTGTAGGCCGCCCTCGAGCAGGGGTCTATCTTGACAAGCAAGACAGCCTGTGCCCTCCAATGGAGGAGGAGCGCGGGGTGGACGTCCCCGCGCAACTCGTAGACTGGGGGAGGGGCTTCCCCCACACTACGACACAGACTGTCCATGGCCTCCACCAGGTCTGGTGTGAGGCCACCGTGGGGCTCCGGGAACACCTCCTCGGCCCGTAAGGAGGATGCCAACTCGGACAGAGTGGCACCTGGGCCGAGGAGGGTCCTGGCCAACCACTTCAGGACCCTCTCCCGGATGGACGAGACCTCCCGGGAGGGGGGGACGCCACGCCGGAAGACCGGCGGCAAATGGGTCAGCGTGACATGCTGCCGGAGCTTCCGGGTAGCTACCCCACACAGCAGGGGGCACTCCGAGTCCCGACTGCTGTGGGGGCTAGGGCGATTGGGAGCCCCCGCATCCCTGGGGTCCCCAAAGTCCTCCCGGATCTTTACTGGGCTGGGCCTGCGGGGTGGCGGAGTGGCCCTCCGCCTCCTCCCGCTCTGGGACGAGGAGTCGTCCCTCTGGGAGCGTGCCCGCTCCCTCCTCCAGCTCCTGGGGGGGGAACCCCCTCTGACTCAGCGTCACGTTGTCTCCTGCAAAGAGAAAGAAGAAGGTGTGAGCCACCCGTACCCTTACAGGAGCAAGGGGAGCACACATAATTATCTAACCTCTGCATCTTCCAGAGTCACTCCCACACACTTCCCATGAAACCACTCCTCACACCTATCACACTGTATCATAAGTTTGCCATCGTCCGCCTGGCGGCAGAGGCAATAGCGCGTTTTCCCCGAGGGGGCACTCGGGGGAGCCGGTGACGGCGCGCGATGTTTACGCGGTCTTCCCCGTCTGCGCTTCGGTGTAGGGATTGGTTCCTCCGGGGGAACCTGTGCAACCTCTGGATCCTGGAGACTTGCCGGGTTCTGTGTCCTCGGGATGCCTTCCAGCTCTGACACAGCCCCGGTAGGGGTTTTGGCATGAACCCCTTCGTCTATGGCCTGACATGAGCCCTTCTCAGCTAAGTACCTCTCCTGGGCATTGGCAAGCCAGCGAGGTAAGTCACGGTCCTCGCACTTTTTCATGCGGTCATGGTTGACCAGCATAACCGTCGTCTTGGTCCTTACTCGGTAGAGGTGGGCACTGAGCTTCTGGACCACCAGCCCTGGACCCTTCCATGAGGGGCTGAGCTTACGGCATTTCCCCTTCACGGTGGCTGTGTCCAGGACATAGACTGTATCCCCCTCCTGATAGGCTCGAAACCTGACCCTAAGGTCGTAATCACGCTTCATGCGCTCCTCTGTAGTCCGAAGTCGGGCTCGGGCGATCTCGTGGGCGGCCTGGATGGACTTCTCCAGGTTCACCACATAGTCCTCTAAGTCTAGGTCCTCGCCTCGTATGGGGGGAGCATACATCAGGTCTGCCGGGGTGTTGGTCTCCCGACCTAACATCAACTTGTTAGCCGTAAACCCTGTGCTACGATTCACAGACGACCTCAGGGCGCCTGCTATCTGGGCCAAGTGTATGTCCCAGCTGTTCTGAGCCTTGTCTATGTAGCACCTGACAGCATCCATTAACGTCCTATTGTACCGCTCTACTTGGCCATTGGCCGAGGGTCGGTAAGGGGTTGTTCGTGCCTTATGGATTTTCAGTAGCTCACAGACTGCTGCAAAGAGCTTGCTCTCGAAGTTGCGCCCTTGGTCAGTAAATACCTGGAACGGGCAGCCAAACCTGGCAAAGAACTGGTTCACTGCTGCTGAGGTGGTCACTTCAGCTGTCTGGGAGGGAAGTGGTACACACTCAACCCACTTAGTGAATTGATCCACCATCACAAGCACGTACTCGTTGCCACTGTCAGTCCTGGGCAGTGGGCCCAGGAAGTCCAAGTGCACTCTCTCCATGGGAGCTCCTGCATGATACTTTATCATCTCTGCTCGCGCGTGTCGCTGGGGATGCTTGTTCCTGCTGCAGGGCCCACAAGTGCTTACAAAGCCCTCTACTTCCCTCATCATGCCATACCAGAAAAAGCGCTCCCTAAGGCGGGCTTTAGTCCTGCTGATTCCCTGATGGCCTGAGGCAGGGACGTCGTGGCACAGCCTGAGAACTTCTTCCCTCAATTCCCGGAGGACTACCAATAGCCGACTCCTCGACTCTCCCTCCCCCACCAACTTCCAAAGGACTTGGTCCTCATCCTTCATGAAAAATTCCCTGTCAATCCAGTAATTTTTCAAAGCCGGGCTTGCTAGGAACAGCTCTCCCTCCGCCGGCTCTCCATCAGTTGACAGCCATTGGCCAAAGAGCTTCAAGTCCGCATCCTGCTGTTGGCTCTGCATCATCTCGTCTGCGGTCATGCCTACGAGGGACAGGGAACCACTGCCGGTATCTGTAAGTGTCCTAACAACAGCTGGTATCTGAGGACTGGTGAGCAGCCGTACCTGGGTTCTGAACGGACCAGATGCCGTGTCGTCACTCTCAAGGTCCACTATCTGGCTGGGTGGCCCGAGAATTTCTCGGGAGACATAGTTCCAAGCCGCCTCACTGATCACAGGGCTGTGGCCCTCCGGAACGACTCCGGGCTTGCACTGGGCCAAGTTGATAGCCGAGTCCTCAGCCAAGTCAATTTCCTCGTCCGACGAAGGCTCTTCTAAGTAAGTCCAAGTACCCGGGCGGGCGAGTGGAGCCACGTCATCCACTTCCTCCACAAAGGTGTTCCATGACTGGTGAGCCTTCGTGCACTTCAGGCAACCTCCGCAGGGCAAGTCGCTGGGATGAATAGCAAAAGCGGCGCCAGAGGCACAAGATGAGTGTGGCAATCTGGATAGGGCATCAGCGTTGATATGGCGCCGGCCTGGGCGGTGCTGTATTTCCATATTATACTGGCTAAGTTCCTCTAGCCAGCGGGCCAGCTGATCCTGAGGGGATTTGAAGTTCAGCAGCCAAATGAGACTATGGTGGTCTGTCCGGACCCTGAATCTCCTTCCCAGGAGGTAATGGCGGTACATGCGAGTGAACCTCACAACCGCCAGTAGCTCCCGCCGTGTAGTGCAATACTTCCTCTGGTCTCTATTCAGGCAAAGGCTCCCATAAGCTATAGGTTTCTCAACCCCATCCTGAATCTGGCTGAGCTCAGCCCCTATGGCCTCCCCTGACGCGTCCGTATCCAATACAAACATACCCTCTGCTATAGACATGGCCAGTGTAGGCGGACTAGTGAGTGCTTTCTTCAAAGCGTCGAATGCTGACCGCTGCTCGTGACCCCATTCAAAGGGTTTTTTCCCTGTCACCTGATAAAGCGGGCACGCTAACTGGGCATACCCAGCTATGAAGGTCCGATGGTAGTTCGCAAACCCCAGGAACCTTTCTACCTCCTTAACATTGGTTGGGGGAGCCCACTCCCTCACTGCTGCGATGTAAGTGTCCCCCATCTCAATACCCTTTCCGCTCACTTGGCGCCCCAAGAATTCGACCTTAGTCTGGAACAGCTCACACTTCTTGGGCTTGAATTTCAGGTCGAACTCCCGGAATCTCCGGAATACCGCTTTCAAGTTGTCCAAATGACCTTGAAAGTCTTTACCGAGGACTAAGGCGTCATCCAGGAAGGCCAGGATTATACTCCATGTGAGTCCCCTTAACACCAGGCTCATGGCACAGGAAAAAGTCGCCGGCGCATTGCACAATCCGAATCCCATACGAACAAACTCGAAGAGCCCGTACTTCGTGACAAAGGCGGTCTTCTTCCTGTCCTTAGGGCTGATCTTGATTTGGTGAAAAGCTGAGTTGGCATCGAGCTTCGAGAACCACACATTGCCAGTTAAAGTGTCTAGACACTCGTCAATGAGGGGCAATGGGAATACGTCCTTCCGGGTCACGTCGTTGAGTTTACGGTAGTCTAGGCACCACCGAACTTGCCCGTCCTTCTTCCTGATCAACACAGGGGCGGAGGCCCACTCTGACACCGAGGGCTGGATCACACCTGCATCCAACATCTTCTTAAGATGTGCTTCCTCTTCGTCCACGAAGAACAGCGGGGTACGCCTCATCCTCTCCTTAACTGGACGAGCCTCGCCTGTGTCGATCTCATGCTCCAGAGCCATGAAATTACCAAAGTCGAATTCCCCCGTAGCAAATACGTCCTGAAATTCGTTGAGCAGGTCTGCGAGCATCCGTCGCTCCTCCGGGGTCAGTTCCTTGGACGAGCGATCAAGGAGGTCCTTCAAGTGTTCGGGGACCTCAGCCCCCGAATCAGTGTGGGGATTAGCCACACTGCAAACATTCCGGACTATGTCCGGAGTCGGCGTCCGAAATCCTGCCTCCGAGGCTGAACCTATCACACTGCCCTCTGGGATGGACACATCCTCGTCCGAGGCGTTGATAATGCAGGTCACTGCTGACCTCCCCCCAGTGTGATAAGTGTGCGGCACCAGTAGTAGGTTCGAGAGTCGTGTGATCTGAGGGCTGACTATGAAGTCTTCCAACTCCTTATCCAAATGACAAGGGCATAAGACGACTGAGGCAGCTGGGACCCTGATAGACTTTGTTACCGAAACCTGAGCCTCCTGTCCCCCTCCTGGGCGTCCGAACGTCATAGGGACTTTCTCCTTTCCCAAGGTCATGGTGCCATGCTCCAGGTCTAAGTGGGCCTTCTGCTGATGCAAAAACTCCATACCTAGCAGCATTTGGTCCTGCAGGGGAGCCACATACAGGTCGACGTTGTGTTCTGTGTCTCCCAGGCAAACTGCCACAGGGCCAATGACGAAGCCCCTCATCCGAGCGTTTTCCCCTGCCTGAACCAAGGTCACATGCTGCTTGATGGGAGGCTTGGGGTCGAGCTCCTCGTAGACCCGGGTGGACAGCACACTCACCTCCGCCCCAGTGTCTACCACTGCCTGTAGTCTGACTCCCTGGACTACCATTTCGACCATGAATCCGGTGGTTGGGCGTATCTGCCCTATAGGCACAGGCAACTCTTCATGGGCTTCTCCCGCATGCCGGCATGGCATATCCACGGTCCCGTCCTCTGCCTGGCCACTGACCACCCCCAACCCACATTCATCCATGGGCTGAACCTGCGCCTTAACTGGCTCCGGGCACTCACTAGGCCTGGGCGCGAGATACGCGCCGGCCTGCTCCTCCTGAATGAGCGAGGGCTCCTGATCCGGCAAGTCCTCCGAATCCTCCGGATATTCCTCCCCATCCCCCTGGTTCTCTGCCCCAAACCTGGGCAGTTCCGGCACCACGATATCCTCAGGGAGCCTGAATCCCGACAACATATCCTTGGGAGAGGGCTCGTATTTGTCCTCCTCCCACCCTATGACCCAGTCATCGGATTCCTCCTCCTCCTCCTCCTCGGATGCCTCCTTGAACCGCACTTGGAGTGTGCCCTTCCTGGAGCGGCGCATGCAGGAGGGCGCCTGCCTGTGTCCTCCTGCAAACCGACTTGTCCCCGTGCGAGAGTCGCACGGCCCTGGCCTAACTGGGGAGCGCTCTGGAGTCAGCACCCTGACTTCCCGCTGCGTAGGCCCTCCACTAAATTGTGACTGGCGGGTCTTCGTTCCCCGCCCCCGTGGTTCTGACGAACGTTGCTGCGTCTCGTGGCCGTCCTTAGGCTTGGCCTTGGCCCCTTGACCCTGGTTCGCCTCAGTTTTCCCCTTCAGCTCCGGGCATTCCCTCTTGAAGTGCCCCATGGCCCCGCATTTGTAGCAACCTACTGACTTCCGATTTCCGCTCAAAGGTGGCGATGAAGGTCTCCGAGGAGAGGGGGTCCACCCTCGGAGTTCCTTCTCTATCTCCTGAAGGCGCTGGCGCATCTCCCTGAGTTCCTTGTCAGAATCGGGGGCCTCCTCCTGGGCTACCTGCCTCACATCCCGCCTAGGCCTCGACGACTTAGTCTTCCTCGAATGCTGGTAATACTGCATCCGATCAACAGCTTCCTCAACCGTCTTGGGCTGGCCATCCAGGGCATAGAGTCCTGTGTCCCGGTCCTCGGCGCCATAACACAGCCGCGGAATGGCGTGAGTATGAACATCTGGCACGGATGGGAAGGCTTGTGTGGCCAGGGTAAGCACCCTATCTGCCCAATGTCTCAAAGACTCGCCTGCATTCTGGGACGCTGACTGGAAGTTCAGCTGGTGTGACTGGTCTGGCGCTGAGGATCCAAAACGTTTCTCAAATCTCCTCAGGATGTCGGTCAATGAGAGGTTGCGATCAGTGTCCAGCAACAGGGTGTAGTAATCACTGGCGGTCCCTTCCAGGGAGAAGCAGAATTGGTCATGCTGTTCAGGCTCGGTCCACTGTTGGCTACGGGCCAAGCGAGCGAATTTGTGCAGGAAGGACTTCCAGCTACTTTTCCCGTCGTACCGCAAATCCTTGTACTTAGGCGCGTGTCTTCCAGTGCCCGTCGCGTATCCCCCAGACCTAGGGTACTGAGGGGCGGGCGTGGGGAGGTGGGGCACCGGAGCGGGCCCCTGGGCCAACGGTCCAAGGAAGGGGGTATGTGTATCGGGAACACCTAACTGGGGCCGAACGTGAGCTACTCTACCCCCCTCGTCCCCTAACCCACAGGCCGCGGTGCCAGGATAAGCGGAGGGTCCCTGTTGATAGGGTGGAGTCATCATGGTAGAGTAGGGCATAGGTGTGCTAGCGTAACCGCCAAGCCTAGGGGGTACCGAATGCTGGGGATGGGGGGTATTCCCTCCAGCCCAAGGGTCTTGCACATGTAAAGGATGGGCATGTGAGGGTGGGGACCCTGTGAGTAGGTCATAGCTTTGGCTGGCCTGTGGGGGGTGATAATTCCCATAGGAAATACCTGGCACCGAAAAAGGGGCGACTGGGGGATCCTGTCTGGGAGTGGGACGCTGTGAGCGTGAACCTAAGCCCCCCAGAGGTAAACTCTGACTAAGCTGGCCTACTGCCTGATCATCGGCCCACGAGCGAGGGAGTGGGTCCGAAAACCTCCGTGACCCTGGAGCATAGGGATGCAGGGAGGGGGTATGATGTTCCGGGAAAGTCCCTGAACTAAATCCATAGTCGAAACCATCCACCCTACCCGGTGTGGGCCTCGCCGAGACGTTAGGAATAACTGACCCCCCCATGGGGGACAAGAAATCCTCCTCCCACCTATTCCTATCCCTAGACCACGAAGTGTCGAGTCCAGAACCTTTTCTGGGTGAATCTAGGCCAATTAGATTCTCTGCTGAGTTCCACCTACGCCATATACCCCATTCTGGGCTGTCCCCCTCCCTAGAACCAAGTAGAGTGTCCGAGAACCTCACTCCCCCTCCTGGGGCACCCCTCAACCTACCACCCCCCTCCCTCAAACAGGAAGGCAAGGACGGCATGACAAAGGGATCGCCGCCAACCAAGGATCCACCTTGGGAATATGGCTCTAACCCGGGACCTGACATACCGTCATAAGCCCCCCCATAACCCCATGGGTTATCAACTCTACCTGAAGCTAACTGCGACAGCGTAGGGCCACGACGCGTGAACGCGGGGGTGTCTGGGTGGGCTCGTAAGCCCAATCCAGACAGCGCTTCATCAAAAGATGTATCCATAATACACAACAATGCACAAATATACAAAAATGCAAATGTCAATAATCTAAATTGATTCTGTAATTAAATATTAAATCCTAAAATAATCACAAAAATCTTAATTTAATTCAAAGTGAAAAAAAAAATTCCAAGTCAAACTGAGACTTCCCGCCAATATGGCGGCTGACCAGCGTGGTGTGAAAAAACAACAAACTGTCGAATCACCGATAAGCCTGTGGCCTCGAGTTGGGCGCCAATAAAGTAATTAGGGTGTTAGTGACCCAGTAATCCCGTGAGTTACCCACAGACTTACCTATGCATAACGCTGTAAGTGCCTTTCGTAATCTCTATGTTCGTCTATTCACTAGTCGTATAAAGAACGTCTTGCTTCCTCTAGCTTTCGTATAAGGATACCTCTTGGCGGGAACTGTCATCCGGGCTCCGGAAGCTGTCTGCCAAACAGGTCGTACTGGGGACGACTCCCCAGATACTGCAATAGCTTCGAAATCACCAGACTGAAAATTGTTTACATTTTGAACACGTGGAGGTAGTCAAAATTGACTTCCAATATTTACATTGTCTTGTACCGACATCGAAATTTTATTATCGCATCCCGTGTATATATGACTGATCTGTGTATTGGTATGCAATTTGGTATGCAATTTTGCATATGTCGCTCCCCATTTAATGTAGCAGAACGACCAAAGTTTTCGATCGCGATTCCAAAGGAAAGTGTTTATACTTAAACTATATCTTATTCTAGGCAGTGTCATCACAACCAAATACAGTTAAAGGGTTTAGTTTTGCATTGTTTATCCCCGAACCCTCCCAATATTGCATCCATTTCTGTATTGTTTGCATGCTCAATGTTGGTGTGTATAGCCTGCATGGAGGAGGTTAAAATTATTTCCAACCCCCTGTTAATCTCATAATTGCATGTTACCAACACCCTAACCAGTATGTCAACTATAATGCATGTATCTAATATTTCTATTTCATGGAGACTTGTGGGTTCAAATCCCACCACTACTGATGTTTAAAGTAAGTTAAAAGTGGTGCTAATTTGGTAGGTCACCATGATCTAATACCTGTACTATCCTTGCATGTTACCAACACCCTACCCAGTATGTCAACTATAATGCATGTATCTAATATTTCTATTTCAATGAGACTTGTGGGTTCAAATCCCACCACTACTGATGTTTAAAGTAAGTCAAAAGTGGTTCTAATTTGGTAGGTCACCATGATCTAATACCTGTACTATCCTTGCATGCATGGTCATCTTTTTACCCAAGCTGTCTTTTGATATGTACAGTTAATACATTCATTCATTTGCATGTTGTCCATTTTACAATTCTTCTACCATGATGATTGATCTAATACCTGTACTATCCAGCATATCTACTCTAATGCATGTATCTAATATTTCTATTTCATGGAGACTTGTGGGTTCAAATCCCACCACTACTGATGTTTAGTAAGTCAAAAGTAGTGCTAATTTGGTAGGTCACCATGATCTAATACCTGTACTATCCAGCATGTCTAATATTATAATGCATGTACAAATGTATCTAAAATGTCTTCTTCGTAGAGACTTGCTGCTTCCATAATTTTTGTCTTTTGCCAACCTATACTTACATGTATTAGTCTGTTTAGTTGCCTCTATCATTTGGGTACAAATAATTATTTAGTGTACATTCTGTTTATTGTATGAGTCAGAAATATTTTAAAATTTTTTTATCTCATAAATATGATTTATTTCTTTATTGTTCTCTACATCTTTCAAGTTTGATTTTTTTTTTTATCATTCTTTACTTTTGAATCTTGGTTAAATTCATCTTTATCCGATTTACATTCAACTTTCCTATCCCTGCCAAAGGTGTCATTAAAATTCATTTTCATCTCTATCTTTAGGCTGGTATTTGCAACATTGAGGAGAATATTAAATTCAAAAGAGGACTGCAGCTGTTGAATTTACATTGTGGTTCAGAAATAAACTTTCTGAAACCAAAGCAAGTTATAACAATCAAAAGTGCTCTAAAAAATGACTGTATATCAATATTGCCCACTGGCTATGGAAAGTCTTTAATATTTGAAATTCTTCCTTTTGTTGACTTTTCATTATATGATAGACAGTGTTTGGTTGTATTAGTATGTCCATTGAATGTCATCATAGAGCAGGAAATTGCAAAACTGGGTTCTAAATCAATAAGAGCATCAGATCTAGTAAATGATGACGAGAGTGACAATTTAACCAAGTTGAAGTCTATTTTGTATGTTGTTGGACATCCAGAGGATATCACTAAGCCAAGTATTCTAGAAAAGATGTCAACACTTCACAGACGAACATATATTGTAGTGGACGAAGCCCACCTGGTTCCACAGTGGGGGGAGGAATTTAGACCCATGTTTAAAAATATTTGCAACGTAAGATCCATAGACTCAAACCTCATCTCTGTCCTAGCATTAACAGCCACTGCTTCTGTAAAACTTCAAAAAACAATTGCTTCACAGCTTACTATGAGAAAGCCTGTATTTCTTAGATCATTACCTATTCTTAATGGCAACATAAAGATAATTATTCGAGAACGCCCTCCATCAACTGGGGGCAATAACAAAGTAGAGTTTGCATATGACTACATTTACAAACCGGTTTTTCTTGATCTTCTAATGAATGCAGATTCTTTCCCTCTTACAATAATATATTCCAAGTTAAAATGGTGTGCCTACAGTTATGACCTTGCAAAACGCATATTGAAAGATGACATGTATCTGGGTACTCCTTGTCCAGAAAACAGCCGTGTTGTACAGTACCACTCAACACAACCTGAAAATGTATGTTCTACTTGATGTTTTAAAAATTCAGTATCAATTAATGCTTTGTTTATATCTGTAACATAATGTAAAAGAAAAACCAAATTTCTATATCATCCAGTAATTCTTGTGTTTAGAGGTAGACTATAGAATTTATTAATACTGTAGTCGCATCTGTAACCTTAGTGACACTTGACTGTCTCAATTTTTAGTCTCACTACCAGGAACCTTCACTGTACATGTACCTGGATATTTTAATGCGAGTCTGAATCACGCTACTGACTCTAAAACATTACTTTTTGCAAAATAAAATTTAGTTCAATATTACAAACTTATACCCTCTTTTCCATTATTTTTGTGCCTTGTTTGTTTAAAAAAATAAAAATAAAAAGTCTACCTCTTTATACATAACTTATAACGAACATAGTAGTGGTATTTAATTATGATCAATACTTATTAAAGTAAATTCACAAATCATTGAGGAGTTAAAGAACAATGACAGAGTGAAAGTTGTCTTGGCCACCATTGCGCTTGGAATGGGAGCTGACCTGCAAAATGTGAAACGCATTATTCATGCTGGACCGCCAACCAGTCCAGAAGGTAAACTATTTACTCAAAAATCTCAAACAAACAATTTGTGATACATACAATTCTTCTAAAAGGAACACTTGTACCCTTCTTGACATTCATTTTTTCAGCTGAACATGCAATAATTTTACCCAGATGTGTATTTATGATCCCTTTAGCATCTGCTGGTTGACAGACCAAATGTTGTCTAATCAATATCTCTAGATAGCTTGAGAGACATTAAACTTGTTACACTGGTATATCCTAAAAAGTAGATGACCCCTATTGATATTGAGGTCACAAGGTCAAAGTACTCCTGACATAAGAAATATTGTCTGCTTAATATCTTATGAATCCTTATTGTGACATACATGATTCAACTTGGTACACTGGTACCTCCTAAAAATTAGATGACCCTTGTTGTTTTTCAGATCACAATATTGAAGGTCGTCAATCAAATTACTGGTAGACTTTTAAATTTAAAGTTGATAATTTTCAATATTGCCACATGGGAGGGAGAGCATACATGTTTCTAAAACATATCTTGTTTTTCAATATGTTCTTTTGAATAATGACAAATTTAGAAAGAATAAGTTTATTTCATTGATCACCTTTATTTTTGTACAGTGTATGTACAAGAGGTTGGACGTGCTGGAAGAGATGGCCAAGCAGCAGAAGCTGTTTTATACTTCAATAACTCTGATCTTGCAGAGAAACCTGTCGAAAACAGCATGATCGAGTTTGTTCGGTTAAAGTCATGCAGGAGACAGTACCTGTCTATTTACTTTGATGCACCCATTGAAAGTGTCAATAACTGTTGTGATGTGTGTAGCAATGACAGATCAAATATCCGTGGTTTTAAGGTTCCCTCACTGGAACAAAGACATCATGTGAGACTCTCTCTTCAAACATATGTAAATGCTGACTCTTCAGGAGAGTTAGCATTTCTTTTGTCTGAGGAAAAGCTTCAGACAATTGTTCATTGTTTTGAGTACATCAGAGATGAGACATCTCTTTCATCATTGTTAAATGCAAATGTACCCGAGGCGGTTTCTAATTCTCTTTTTTCTATCTTATCATTGTTTCAAAATTCTTAAACTTATTCTGTTCGACATTGATGGATTGATATATTGTGACTTTTAATACCAATGTCAGTTCTACTTTTTTGTAATTCCACGGACTTAATAATAATTTCAGGTTTTGATAATACATGTATACTTACTTAATAGTGCACTTGCAACATCAGTCTCATCAACTGATTAGCAAATTCCGGAATTCATGCATTTTAAAAAGTTTCAATATGCGTAAATTTTGCTTTCATCACAAGTACTTGATTG
This sequence comes from Ostrea edulis, assembly GCF_947568905.1. Lineage (NCBI taxonomy): Eukaryota > Metazoa > Mollusca > Bivalvia > Ostreida > Ostreidae > Ostrea > Ostrea edulis. Next base: position 109,499,398 of record NC_079164.1, read on the forward strand.
GTGTACAATAAGCAGTGTGAAAGGTGCTAAAATATGATTACTGCTAAATAAAATATGATTACAATTTGAATGTGCAATTGTCAAGAAAGTACTTACTAAGTAGCCTACTTCCCAGAGTCATAGTCCAGGATGCTCTGATGATGTTACACCCAAGCCTTGTATTTTTCAGCATCAACAGAAAAGAGAAGAGGACTAGTTAGCCCTTTGAAAAATTCAAAAGATCTTCCAGGTGTATGTTTAAATGGATGAACTTCACAAATATCTTGCATCATTTTCAATTCATCATCTTTGGCACTTTTCAATTTGTGTCGATGAGAACGTAAAATGACACTTGTGTCCGTGTCATATTGATGAGAGATGGCATCCATTCCAGCTAATGCTTTTGACCTTTTCATGATGATTTCGGGTGTTTTGTTGGAGCCCAGGCTTTTAAGCATAGATTTGGTCTTTCGGACCATATGCTCCATATGTAGGTCTGCAGGGATGGATGAGTCTAGTCTCCCCTGTGTATTCACAAACAGACCATGAATGGACTGATATGAGGTCTGTAGGCTATATGATGACTGGTGAAAGCACAGAAAACGCAAAATTTCCAATGCATACTTTGAATTGTTGTTTACTGTTTTGAACATCATCATCATGCATTTCAGAACTGTCATCAACCTGGCTCTATCAGGAGTTTTACAAACTTCCTGAAATTCTAGAAACATTAGTCCCAATTCCATTACCAAAACTCCATAGTTGTACACCTCATCCCCATTATTCTGACTCCTTACAGTTTGTTGATTTGATAATGGGATATGGATTTGAATCTGTGTCCCATCTGGTAACTTCAAATTTAAAGTTTTCTTTGTGCAGTTTATTTGCTGATGTTTTTGGAATATGTATTCATCCAGGAAATTTGCAAGGACATCATCCTGCCATTTTTTAAGTTCTGAGGGGTCTGATGGAGGTTTATGTTTTGTTAATGGTGAGTCCATGTCTTGCATACCAAAATATTCCATGAGAGCAGCAGCAATATACAATTTTACAAAGCTGACAATAAAGTCCTTGTCATCATCATAATGATTTTTGACGTCTTCATGTACAGATGACCTATTTATCTTGATTTTCTCTCCATTTAATGTTCCTTTTTCAAATACCTTTTTGTTAAAAAGTATTTTGAACATCAAGTCCAGAAAGTTCATGGAGGTATGAAAAAGCTCAAATGATATCGGGTAGAGATTCTTGAATCTTTCTTTGGCTGTATATGCACCACTTCGAAGAGTTTTGGCACCTGAAAATCTCTCGCGTGTTAATTGATCACCCCCAATTTGTATGGAATTGAAGCTGATTTCTGATTTTTCATTTATTTCTGTAACAAACTCCTGATAAGAGTCCAAAATGTTGACCACATCTGTGTAGTATTGACCACATCTGTGTAGTATTGACCACATCTGTGTAGTATTGCTCATTTAGAGGTTGACCACATCTGTGTAGTATTGCTCATTTAGAGGTTGACCACATCTGTGTAGTATTGCTCATTTAGAGGTTGACCACATCTGTGTAGTATTGCTCATTTAGAGGTTGACCACATCTGTGTAGTATTGCTCATTTAGAGGTTGACCACATCTGTGTAGTATTGCTCATTTAGAGGTTGACCACATCTGTGTAGTATTGCTCATTTAGAGGTTGACCACATCTGTGTAGTATTGCTCATTTAGAGGTTGACCACATCTGTGTAGTATTGCTCATTTAGAGGTTGACCACATCTGTGTAGTATTGCTCATTTAGAGGTTGACCACATCTGTGTAGTATTGACCACATCTGTGTAGTATTGCTCATTTAGAGGTTGACCACATCTGTGTAGTATTGCTCATTTAGAGGTTGACCACATCTGTGTAGTATTGCTCATTTAGAGGTTGACCACATCTGTGTAGTATTGCTCATTTAGAGGTTGACCACATCTGTGTAGTATTGCTCATTTAGAGGTTGACCACATCTGTGTAGTATTGCTCATTTAGAGGTTGAACAGGGAGGTGAATTGACCCATTTTTCTTTTGAATGATGTCAGGGTATTCAGGTCTGAAATCAGTAGCAGTGAGAAAACACAATGCTGGAATAAGTTCCTGGGCTACTTTAGCTATGTGACAGGAATAATTTGTCTTCAAAGCAGCAATATCAGAATCAGATGGTAATATATGTGTCATGTTAAGCTCTCTTACTGGTCCTTGAGAGGCATCTGAGTATTGTTCAAATTCACAATTTTGAATTACAGCACATGATGCAAACCAGTGATATTGTTGATTGTTCTGCGCTGAAACTTTTTCCCAACTTGAAAATTTACATTATCACCTATGAGACGATACCTTTTCCCATCTTTTAGCTCACCAAGAATGTTATCATAACAGCAATCACCAACTTCCTCTATGACCCTGAGTAATGTTGAGTATGAGCTTGTTATGCCAATGGGTTCCAATCGATCAAATACCTATTCAAAGAAAAGATTTTTTTTTCATATCAAACCTGCATAGATAAACATTGTACATATGTATAATAATTCTTACATGTTTCACTGCATGAATAATTTGTTTGTTTATTCATTGTATATAATCTTTTTGTTTATTTAATTTTATACATAATCACAGAGGGTATATATATATTCAAAGTCCAAAAGGACTTTTCATAAATTATGTTCATAAATATATGTCACTGCATTTTCAAAGTTTTACTTGATTTGCTCCAGGCTGACACCAACACATGTAACTACTTGAAAAATAAAACAAAAAACAAATGAAATCAAATGATAGTCATTATATAACTGTCATGATAACTGAGAAATGGAAAAAGTTGAAAGAGAAAAAAATAGAGAAAATTAAGGTAAGAAATACAGATAAGGAGTTCATAATTCATGGAGACTTCGCCAAGTAATATACACTGCTTTTGACCAGTGGTGGGATTCGAACCCACAAGTCTCCATGAGACTGAGTGAAGATTTATTGAGTATAGAGTAAGTTCATGTGGAGTTTGAGTTAAACAAGTTCGGATAGACACATTTTACCATTTAACCTTTTATATTTAATGAAACCAGCTGCATACCGTACACTTACCATACTTGTATATTCACAAATGATCAAAACTAAGCATTATGATCGTCATTTGTAACAAATATTACTTGAACATTTTACCTTTTCATGTGTCTGTTCATCTTTAAAAACAACAGCCAACATTCTCTGGACTAAACTCAGCTTGTGGTAACGTTCCTGCATCAATATGCCGTATATCAACCCCAGTTTTGGCACCAAGTTTTCTGGAAGACACTCTGTTGTCACCTTGTTTCTGGACATTACAGCAAGCAACATATTTGTTAGAGAAGGCTGACTATTGACCATTTCACTGACAACATCTGCCCACTTAAATGACTGTAGATCTTCAAAAGTTTTTCTGAACAAAACTGACTTATTATTTGTCATCTGAGCTGCATCCGAATCAATGCCATCTTTGAAGATTTTTTCAATCACATTTCTTGTTTGTTTGATTTCCATTATTTTATTTGCAATGTCATTGGCATTACCATGCAAAATTGTATCTAGAAGATCAGCTCTGTCTTGACAGCTAATACTGTGATCCATTTGATCAATGGGATAAGTTGTATTCCTTAAAATAATAATGTGCATTTGATTAACACTGTGTCTCAGTGGTTACAAATTATATTCAAAACCAATTGTACCTTCATCCTTCTTACCCACAAAACTTCCTTTGAACCAAAGGCATAATATACCTTAATCAGTATCAAGATTGAAAATACAACTAATAACTTTCGAGAAATGTGTGATAATATGATGTTAGTAAATACTCTAGTACAAGGATATACGCAAAAGCATTACCTTTACATGCTGCTTGTATAATAAACAAGAGGCCCACAGAAGTTTTTCAAATAATAAAGACAATAATCACTATAATAATTTTGGCTCCATCCTGGAACCAAACCCTTACCCACTAGGATCATAAAATTTACAATTTTGGTAAAGGACTACTTACTCCCTCTAAACATCTATTTAGTTTCAATTTAGCATCAATAGCATTAAAGAAGATAATATTTGATATATACACTATTATATACCAAGTTTGGCCCCACTCAGAGTTAGAACCTCTACCCTGGGGATGATAAAATTTACATTTTTGATAGAGGCCTTCCAGTTCTACATCACTATGCATTCAGTTTTTTAGCAAGTGAGGTTCTAGAGAGGATTTTTGAAAATTGTCAATTTTGGGCAGTTTTGCTATCATTGCAATTTCTAAAGATATCAAAGAAACTGTAAATGATAGATATTGAATTTTCATACATCAAAACTGGAATTTCAGGAAGTGTAAAGGTTGATTTGGTGTGCCTGCAAATTGTTGGTGTCTGGATGTAGACAGACTTTACAGACGGTGGATCTTCTGTCACTTCCATGAATAAGGACTTGTTCCTCTGGAATTGTTGTCTACATGAATCTCCTTTGAATTAAATAAATTTGATAACAAAACATTGAAAAATAACATTGCATTACTCTCTAATTGTCAACAGTAAATCTCCTCAAATACAAATTGTGAAGAATGTTTTGAGTGAAGCCACACAAACATACAAGATGTGTGTGTGAAAGATTAATGCACCCATATGGTAAACAATTTGAAAATGGCCAAGGTTAATTTTTTTCAAAAGTAGGTCAAACCTCAAGGTTAAGGCCATGATGTAAAAAAAAAATTGCAACCCAAAGAAAGATCTAGTCAAAAGAAATAAAAATCCCCTCACTAATTGTTCAAAAGTGATGCCCAGAGTTTTTAAAAGGTTTTGTATGTGTATATGTATGTATGCATATATATGTGAATGTATGTTTATATTGTTTATATATATATATATATAATTATTTTGTGTTCCACTTCCATTCTGACCTTGATATATATAGTCTGTGCCTGCTGCCCAATCCTATTCATTTTAAATAAAATATTGTTTAAATAAATGGTTTTGTGAACAGGCAGACAAACCAAAAGCAATATACGGCAAATTTTTCTCTAACTATATCCTTTGTTACTGTGACAAAAATTTCAAACGTCTTATTCATCATGTACTTGACACTTGTACATTATTTTTAAAACAACAGACTATTTAGTACATATGTTATGTACCTGTTCTTGAACAACCATGAACTTCTGAAAGATGACTGGCACAGTTCTGCCAAAACTCCTCAGAGTTTATAAGAGGTACTCCACCATTGATGGAAACATAATTCCTCAATGAAGCCCTTTCTTCTTTGGTCCATTGTTGTTTTCGTACATTTTCTTTGCCAAACTATAATATAGCAGTATTCATTATAAAGTGCATTATTTATCAAATTCATTTAATATTGTATGATCAGATCAAAGATATGAATTTACATTATATGTATCTATTATCTAATTGTAAAATTCACATATAGTGATTGAGATAACATTCTTATTCCTCAAATACCTTCTGTGGCTGCTGTGGAGTTGCTCCAGTAGGGGTACCACGTGACCTTTTTACAGAACGACGTGTCCTTACAGGAGACTTACTCATTGAATAATTATGGAAGGAAATGAAGGATGGATACCCCTAGAAAATCAGTTCAGCATATAAATTCAAGAGCTTTTAAATTGCTTTACTGTATGCATAACAATGACATATGAACCAAATTGAAATAGTACTGAGGTAAACTCTGAATATAACACAAAAGTTGACAACTGATTCAAAACTAAATTCAAATAATACACAAAAGCACCAGTCTTGTTTCTGAACTTGCATATTTTGATAAAAAATGATTTATGTACATGTATTTGATGCCATCCTAAAATTTTATGCTGGTGAAAAAGAAATGGTGACTGTTAAAATTCACTACCTTTGGTAGTAGCATTGTAAAATGGACAACATCCATATGAATGAATGTATTCAACTGTACATATCAAAAGATAGCTTGGGTAAAAAGATGACCATGCATGCAAGGATAGTACAGGTATTAGATCATGGTGACCTACCAAATTAGCACCACTTTTGACTTACTTTAAACATCAGTAGTGGTGGGATTTGAACCCACAAGTCTCCATGAAATAGAAATATTAAATACATGCATTATAGTTGACATACTGGGTAGGGTGTTGGTAACATGCAATTATGAGATTAACAGGGGGTTGGAAATAATTTTAACCTCCCCCATGCAGGCTATACACACCAACATTGAGCATGCAAACAATACAGAAATGGATGCAATATTGGGAGGGTTCGGGGATAAACAATGCAAAACTAAACCCTTTAACTGTATTTGGTTGAGATGACACTGCCTAGAATAAGATATAGTTTAAGTATAAACACTTTCCTTACGTAAAGTATGTGCAACAGTGGGTCAAACCACGTGGAATCGCGATCGAAAACTTTGGTCGTTCTGCTACATTAAATGGGGAGCGACATATGCAAAATTGCATACCAATACACAGATCAGTCATATATACACGGGATGCGATAATAAAATTTCGATGTCGGTACAAGACAATGTAAATATTGGAAGTCAATTTTGACTACCTCAACGTGTTCAAAATGTAAACAATTTTCAGTCTGGTGATTTCGAAGCTATTTTCGTCTAAATAAGTAAAAAGAAACGGGAAATAAAAAGAAAAGAACTTAAGTCAACAAAACGAAATAGTGAAATAAGTTGTTCTAAAGTAAAATGAGAGGGTTTATGTATTCTTTCTAGAGATGAAAACTTACTTTGTCCGCCATTTTAGAATTCAGTCTGAATTGCGCAATGTCATACACCAAATCAACCGGTGCCTGACCTCAATGTAGAGAGTGCGCGAACGGAATTTCTTGTATTCAGATGAAGATTTAAGTACACATGGGTTGTTGGATGAGTAATTTATAAAAAAAAACGTTTCTGAGACCCAGAGCAAAATATATAGATTTTATACATGGAATTACTATTAAGTGATAAAAATACCCATTGAGATATTTTGTTGTTAGTTAGAACATATGCTATAAAAACTAACAGCAAAGTTTGAGAAAATTCCTGTGCTGCATTTTCATGTGAGACTGGTTTAAATTTTCTGTAATTTTTCACATTTTTACTTTAAAAAGTATGCTTCAACAGACGATTTATGAAAATATAGGTTCATTAGAAACGCTAATATTTTCTATATAACTTAAAGAATACCTCTAGATCACAAAAACATACAAAAACCCCGGTGAAATTCAAGAGAATAATTTATTTACTAACCATAAGCAATAATAGGCAATACATCAAGGACATCATGTTCCATATATAGAAAACCCCTCGTTGCTATGGTAACCCCAGTGTTTCAACAACAAAAAATTACAAAATTTTATTACTCTAGGGCATAGCTATCATTGTGTATAACAACTTTTAGAATCTATGAGATACCAGTGAAATTCATGTTCATCATGTGAACATTTGGTGTCAGATGGGAGGGGTATGGTTGCGTAGGTTGCATGTAGGTACAGGATGGCAAGGAAGGGTGCTGGGTTGGAGGTGTTGTGCGAATTCCATAGCTATGGTTGCTTGATAAATGCCCGGATGGCTGACGAAGTGCGCAATCGTTGCTCTGTTGCGGCAGACGACAAGACTGCATTTGAGGATTGATGCTGTGTAGATCCAGACTTGACGACACCGGTTGGAGCAGAGCAGAAGTAGTGGACACGGGCAAGAACGAACTGGCAGGTGACGAACGGTTAATGGGAGAGTGGTGTGGATAATAAATTTGATCATTAGATGACGCCATGCACGACTGAGAATAAGACTTTACGGCACTGCTCATGTACTGACAGTGAGTCTGTTGCAGGTTAGCACTTTGCGTGGGACTTGTGGCTTTCAGTGGACCGCTCGCACTTCCGCTGATTGGAGATGCCTTTGCATGGAGAGGTTGAAGATCCCCGTCGAGTACATCGGTGTGGTGAGGTTCAGGGGTTGGAGGGATGGAATCGCTCTCATCTTCAGATTTTATTCTTGCCGAGACTTTCCGTTCGTTTCCTTCTTCCTCTAGTTTTATTTTCTTTGAGAAGTTATCTGAAGAAAAAAAAGAATGAATCACAGTATTAGAGCAGAAGATAGAGGCAGAAGTCTAACGCATATTTTTGTTTTCTATTTCAGTTCAAAATTGGTCCGTTTTTATGCGATGGTTGCTTTGAATCCCATTTGTGAGTTAGTTGGCAGGTGCTGTAATGTGCTCTTAGTTACCTAATGGAATTATGAAGGGGAAGGTGCGAAAACTTTCGGCGATATTTCAGCGAACGTCCCTTGATTCAATTAGGTGCTACCATCAATATTTAACGAGAGAGATGGTAATTTCATCAATTCGAACGCTCAATGGATTTCTTTTTCGTTTAGCCAAGATGCGCTGCGACTAGGTGTGAGGTTTAAATTCACCCAGGAACTAAACCCGATTGTTATGGCAATAAATGCGAAAAATCACTACAAATAGGCGCAGCATTCAGTGTTACATATTACCCCGGTAACAGATTTCGACCAAAAAAGTGGAATAGACGGCGAGAGACAATTATTCAAGCAGACAGCTAATTTGATCAAAATAGTGTATATTTTCACTGTAATTTAGTCTTAAAGTGTGGATCATAATTTGCCCCCACCTTTTCCAATCTCTGAAATGTTTTCTTCACCTGCTGGGCGCTTCATACTCAACCGATGATCTCTGCTTAAGGAAAATAAAAGAGAACGATTATTTTTGGTCAACGATTTGCCACTCGTTTTCTTTAACTTTTGTCACATCTTAAGAAGCATGCTAAAGTTTTATTGCAGATATGAAAATAACTTACCTCCTACCCATGCCATTATCTCTGAAACCTTTAGCAAAGGGATTGTTGTCGATTTTCAACTGTGTGATCTGGGGGGGGGGAAATATCTTCATTAATGGTGGAAAGTCGTTCATAAAGAATGTGTTTCAATGTGTCAAAATAAATGAAATATTGAAAAATTAAGGAAAATAGTATAGAATTATTGTCATTGATTTTACTAAACGGCGTAATTAATGCGGTACGGAGAGGCGTAATTAAATTATTGGAATCGGATGTTTGTTCATTAAAACTGTAAGAGATACCGCTGTGGAGAGGAGCTGGACTTTGTGTTGTCAAGCCAATACAATTGTAGTTAAATAGTCATTGTTGTCGAATAATTTATTTCGATCTTTTAATTGACTGTGGGGCTAACGGAGTCGTTCTGCTGATAGTTTTCTGAATCCTCCAAAGACAGGCGCAAAATATGCTCTACGATCAGATGACGTCTGCTACATCTGGCAACGAATGACGTACAAATTGTCTGCTTGATTTTCAATGCAATAGTGACGGTAGACAAAACGCGTTATTTTCAGGAATTTGGGGTAGAGACATTTTTGCGATATACGGATTGAAAATTGTCAATGAAATAAAAGGTAGTTACGTGATATGTTTGTGCAAGTATCAAAATAATGGTATTTCCTATCGAACTAGCTGTAAAGTCAACACCACGTCAAGTGGAATTAATAACGAGTTGCACAAATCAAGGGTCGAACTGAAGTGGTGATGTCTATTGTCGGTCTTGATCCTTTGAATAAACTCCATTCTTTCCTTTTTTATCTACCTCACGCAATAGTCCAAACACCGAATTGTTATGGTGTGATGTTGATGGCATGAATTGATTAAAACAGGTGCCGTGAGATACATCAAATATTGAACACTGTGCTGTACTTAATGTCGTGGTAGCCACACTCACCTGTTCGTTCTGGTACGCCGTTACGGCGATGAAGACAGTTTCTTCGAATGCGTACGTATTGAACGAATTCCACCTCATTGTGAAAATATCATTGGCTTGCACCACATGAACTCTGGGTTGATACTTGTGCATGGAATTCAAAATTATCTGCAAAAAAAAGGAACATAGTTAAAAAAACAACCCATTATTGCAACAGATTAAGACTTGGTCAAAAGATACCGCGATTTTCATCAAAGTGTAATAAAAATCATCATTCTTTTGTGCTTGATATTGTAATTATCAGCGTAGTTTATGTCATATAATGAATAATGCACAGGTAATTTTCAACATTTGTAATTTGACTGATGCTAGTGTGAAATGTCTAGTTATTAGTGTCCTATCTGTGTCAATTTTTGCGGAAAGTTAATTAATCTCGGACGGGATTTCTCTCTCTCTGATATTCCAAAGGTGCAAATTTGACATGATAATTCTCACTCCGTGACGTCCGTAGACCGAAATATTTAAGTCTGCTGTCCATTTAATAGAAAGCATGAATTACTTCGTAGATTGTCATGTTCCTTTCTCTCTCTCTGCTCTCCTCCCCCCCAAAAAACTATGGGTAAAAAAAGAACACCAAATCATCGACATGTGTTTGTGGTAATAAGAGAACAATAGCATTGCCATCATTTTGTATTTTAGCTCGAGAAGATAAAAATCATATCGTATTGCATGGTATTCTCCAATGCAATATCCCCCCCCCCCCCCCCCAAAGATCAACTCATTTGGTCCGTGACGGGTAAAAGAAGACATCATACCCGGGGGAGGGTAATGTAATCAACAAATTAGCGACCGTTTTAGAAATCCGGACTGTTCTTTTTACACGGAGCCCAGATCCCCATCAGTGTTAGGCCTGTCGTTGCTTCGTCACTTTCGTAAAATAATGCTAATTGTTTAGTGGTGAGCGCTAAAGAATAAACAAGACCAGATGAGCATTATCAAAAAGCCTCAGGGTAGACAAAAGTATCAAGTTTTGATAGCTCTGCGAAGTGATCGTATCAAGAATTATTATTTTGTTATAGATATGATAAACGGGTCGTGAGACGCTTTATGTCTTCATTGTCTCCGGTCGATTTGCAGGAAACCGGGAAAAGGTTACTCCACCAAAAAAGTCCTTTCTTCTCTTCCTTCAATTTTGTAATAGTTATTCGAAAGAAAATGTCTTATTTAATAGATTAAGATTTGGCACGAAAGAAAGTTTTCCAACAATCATCTTGATGAATTTGTGCGCATGTGTTCTGGCACCAAGGGATTACTAGGTTTGAAGACTTAGTGAAATGACTCGCACGAGGCGCGTGATTTTAGATAACTTTGAATATCTGAAATCCCTATTGTTCGATGTTTATTGTGACCAAATTGCAACAGCAATTCATTTTTGTTAAGGAAAAGAAATTAGATGAAAGAAGAATGAGATTCCTGTGAGCATTTGCTTCTAGATGTGTTTGACCAGGGTAATAGTTTTGACGATTTCTTCAGTTTCTGTCGATTGTAACTAAAATCTAAAAAATAAAAATACGAAAAAAATTTAATGTAACTTACATGTCCATTTTGATCCAGATTGTTGTTGGTCAACTTCAGTTTGTGAAAGGTCATGGGTTGCTTCATCCAGTGAGACCCGGAAGCGGGGGAGTCTGGGTGGATGTACAGGCGCCCCGGCATGTGGGGCTCAGCTTTACCGGTCACCACCCATTCTGAGTTGTGGTATTTATAGCGACAGTCATCCACAGGAACGATGTCCACCAGAAGAATGTACTTTGAATGCGGATCCAATCCCTCCAAGTTTACCTTCAGAGTGGGGAACATCCGTCTAAAATAAAAAAGAATAAAATATTGTTATAAGCAATATTTATTACATTCCAGAACTATAGTGGAGCATACTCAATCGGCTTTGTGGTGTTTTTCAAAAAAATAATTATTATAATATTATTATTATTGTATATATGTGGTGAAATTGCATGATAAAATTTATTGCCATTATTTGGCAATGAATTTCTAATTTTCATCTTATTTGTGCTTGTCGCTAACATTGTTCTTAAAGGTTGATTTACAATTATCGTTCCTTGCATTCTTTTGGACTTATCTTTATCTAATTTGTGTGAAGCAAGGAGAAGAGCGCGTAAAAAATCTTTTGTGTTTGTATAAAAATGAACACATCTTGAGTCTAAACTTGTGAATACCACTTTCGTTTAAATCAATTATCTGTTTTTCAAACTCTCACTTCTACGGACAGGGAAACACTTCTGAACAAATTTGTTTTTGTGTAAAACAAACAGATTGTACATGCCGCAGGCAGGCTGATCTTTTTATCGCATTTAAAAAAAAGAAACAGCAAGATTAGTCTATACTCTTGAAATAGTTCTTTCATGGAAGTAAACGCACTCCTGATTCTATATGAAATTTTTATCTGTGTGAAGAAACACTTCAAAATTCGTGTAAATTCACACTTACACCTCTATGATCACACCGCCCCGAAAGATGAAATTAGTCGATGAAAAATTATTTCTTTTCGTGAAAATCGACAAATTCGATAATTACTCTGATAGGTCATGCAATGTTAAATTCTTTTCACGGTAGTATGACTTTGGTCTCCTTTAATCCTGTCGCGCAGACCTTATAGATACAAGGGTCGTCTCACACCTTCTCTTGTAATTACAAAAGATAATTGCAGGATGTGGTAATTTTCAGACAAATATTCCGATGTTTTCTTACGATTAATACATGGCCGACGGTGTTATAACATGGTAATTTAATAATCGCCAATTATAAGTTTATGGCGACGATTTTACAATTCAATCCAATTCACGAATGTAAATGTTAAATACGCAGTGAATTGGAAAAAATTGACACTAATCCAAATTAATTTCTTGAAAATAAATAGATAAAAGATTAAAGATAAAATATACAATAATTCACAATGCTGAAATACTTCTGTTTTTGAATTGTAAAAGTCAGATTATACAAATGGATTAAAATATATATATAAAAAAAAAGTGCTACCTTATACAGAAATGAACATACTTAGATGAGTAAAATACTAAGCAGATGTCGCATAAATGAAGGGAAAATTGGCTGATTTATTAGGTTCAAAAGAGGATTTCTAACTTCCGAAGTCCAACGAATTTAAAGGTGGCGACCGGCAGCTGTGAGGGGCGTGAAGGTGGGGCGACTGAACACAAAAGATTGAGTAAGCCGACCGGCGCAAACCTCGCCCCACCGCGCGAAAATTTAGCCACGTGTACGACTTGTTTATATCTTAATTAGAGAAAATAGGCTTCACGTAGCTAATTTTAATTGTCGAGTATCTATTTCTTGGCTATTGGTTAGTTTTGATTTTTTTTAGATATCAGAAAATTGTGAAAACTGTAAATACTTCATCAAAACTAACAAGCCGTATTTCTATTGAAATTTTTTAGACTTCATGGCTATAGGAGAATCCACCCCTTTTCCGTGCAAATAAACAGAATTAATGTGTAATACGATTTAAATGGCTTAATGAAGTGAGCGTCCAGATAAGAATTATAAATAGCGGAAAATACTGATAGTTCAACTTCTGATATATACTTTTCACACTTTTGCAGACACTATTATGTACACATTTTTTTTCTGGAAATTTAAGTTCAATTCCAAGAGAACAATTCTATTTCATTCACATATATACATTTATTTTGGATTTGACAGAACTTAAAATTGAATTTTATTCTTATTTTATGAGCAGGTTCAGTAGTTAGAATCTCTGAAATGCAATTGAAAGGCTCGATAAAAATAAACTTAGACATTCATAAGTGTCAATCTCTACAGTGAAGGTGGTAGTTTCATAATCAACAGAAATAAAAACAACAAAGACGAACTTATTTATAGGGGAACTTTCGTGACATTTCGCTGAAAATTCCCACACCTATCAACCCTACAAATTTGCACCCTCGGATCTTAAGCTAGAAACACACGGCGAAAAAGCGCAGTGGGTTATTCATCGCCAGTGAAAGTTACCTAACATTTTTAATAATCCATAAATGATACGAAAAAAAGATTAAATATGAAAAATAAACTTATATGCCATAGTTAATCGGATTTGATGGCGAGTGGCCGGATATGAGAAGAACGTGGGAAAAAAGTGACCAATTTCAACCCTGCTATTGTGTTACAGTGTCCAGTGTCCGACAAAGTGTAATAAATCGACAAACAATGAAATATATCTATACTGAAACCGATAATAAATGGTACTCGCCGCTAAAACTAGTCAATTATCATACTCAGAGTTTTGGGGTTTTTTCCCTTCTGATTATAAGTTGTTGGTTTATTTGTTTCTTGTTGGGTTGGGTTTTTTTTCCCCTTTGGTTAATATATTTCCATTGTTATTGGTATTTTAAAATCTGCAATTAAAACGATTTTTCAAAAGTAAGAAAAGAAAATATATCTTCAGGTTTGAAGAAAGATAATAAATATTCGTTTTTACCTTCCGGTTTTGGTGATAATCATCTCTGTTCCTATGCCGTGAAATTTGCTCCAGAGATCTCTGTTTTCTAGCGTTATTTTGATATTTTTGTCCATGGTATCCCCCTGCCCGGGACCCAGCATCCGCTTGTGGTCGGAATGGGAAGATAGTGGAGGATACCCCCCGAATTGTTGACTCTGACCTTAAAACGAAAAGAAAAACATTTAAAAAATATTGTTTAGAATAAGCACTATTCATTTATTATTGTGTTCCGTATGTCCTAGAAATTATTAAGTTTTTACGTATGTTAAACGTTAAGTTAATTGTATTTTCAAAAGAAAAAGACAAACAAATTTCGCTATAACTTTTATATCTCTCTGTGAAAAATATACACGAATTGAAATTCCATGGTTTTTAAAAAAATATTTTCATATATTAATTCAGAATAGCAAACTAAATTTTAGAAAATGCATTTTGATGTCTGAAACAATGTTGGGAATCTTAATTTTTTTTAAAAAGATATTTGTCTATAAAATTAGAAATACGAGCATTTGTTTTCAGTAACAATCTTTCTGAATTGTGGAGATTGTGGTCCAATTCAATGATTTTATTATTATGGTATAAAGTTGCGTTAATTTTGTTTGCTGGCGGGAACGCGCGTGCACTAACGTCGCCCTACTGTGATATCAGCGTAAGGCACGTGCCCTCGACAAATTGTCAAAAACAACATCAGCTACTTGTTATCTCGGATCATGTATAAGAATGTCCACAATTATTATTCATTCTATTTATTCTGTACTTTTGCAGTAAGGAATTTGATAGCATACTTTGATTTCACTAACTTAATTTCAGCATTTTTTAAATTAAAAAAAAATGAAGAATTCCGAAAAAATAAATTGATGTGATACAAAAATTACGTGATTTTCTAATTTTGTCTTAATCTTATATCGACAAATGAGAGGAAACCGTGGATGTCATCGGTAGAAATAAACAAAGAAACGGTCTGAAATTGACACGGAGGCTGTTGGAAATGACAGCCTCCATAATTACAAATTTTCATTTATATAGAGAATATAGGAAATAAGAGATAATTGAACTTCGTCGTGTATATTCATCTAAATTTGGAGCAAAATAAGAATATACAAATACTAATATTTAAAAATATCGGCAGACAAATTCATATATCTTTAAAACTTACTAGCAAGACCCATGGGGTCGTGTGCGGGATGCACGGGAAATCCAAAGCTGAAAGCCTGTGGGGTGGGCATAAGTCCATGGCTCAACGGAAATGCCCTGGCCCTTTGGCTGATAATGTCTTCTTCATACCTAGGTGCAGATGTTGTAGCTCCCTGGGAGGAATAATGATTCCCCTGCAATAGGAGCATCGTTAAGGAGACAGGTAGCGAGTGTGTAATTTTGTTCAATCAGGTGATGTAAGATTCGCAGCATAGTTGATTTTGTGGTAAGGTGGCGGTACTGGGTTCTAATAAGGTAAGACTGAATGTTTTGACAAATAACTTTTACTTATCAAATCAAAAGGTAATGGTGAGTTTTCTTTTGTCTCCTCCAGTCCTGCCAAGATGCACGACTGTCAATCATGCAAGGTAACAATAGGTGTAATTATCCACTCAGTCGGTGCGCCGCGAAATTAGGCGCGATTCTCACCTGTGATTGGACAATCTGATTTTAATTGTTTGTTTTTTAGAAGTACTTGTCCGAACCGTTCCGCGACATTTAAATTAAAACAAACAATCACAAGTAGTAGGAAGAGTTTGTCAGAAAAATGATAACTTAATTATGAGACGATCACCTTTCAACAGAGACTTTGATTACACCCAAGCTAAGAAATTTCTTTTTCCACTGTTTTTAGAAATGAAATAATTATGTCGTATTATTAAAGCTTACCATGACCCGTTATATTTTATGATACTC
Organism: Ostrea edulis; assembly: GCF_947568905.1. Classification (NCBI taxonomy): domain Eukaryota; kingdom Metazoa; phylum Mollusca; class Bivalvia; order Ostreida; family Ostreidae; genus Ostrea; species Ostrea edulis. The sequence continues at coordinate 109,515,544 of NC_079164.1, forward strand.
CGATGCAGAGAAATAAATGGATTGGCAAATATTGGTTGAAAAACAACACAATTTACCTTATCTTGTGGTGCAAATACAGGCTACTAAATGAACGCCAAAAATTCGTCACTTTATCACAAAAAGTGTAGTGCTGAAACACAAATTCCCTCTATTTCCAACACCGTTTCCCCCAAAAGATGTTAAAAGCCCGAGTAGTAAGATGCAAAATTTTACAAATTCTTGTTGCAACTTTCACCAAAGAATCTTTCGGAGTTTGAGTTAGTTTTATCAAAATTGGCGATCTTTGAGCCTTGATGTGTTGATTTGTCATTTGCCTCGCCTGCCTCCCATCAGAATCTTGATGAAGACACGCCCCCTTTTTTATATTCTTAGTACATTATCATTAACACATATATAAAAGCATTTTCTTTAAATTTTACGGGAGCTTTACATGATTTGGTGGATACATTTCCGATTATAATTTTTATATGAAAAATATTTCATGAAGAAACGATTAGGTTTAGAAAACTGAGTGTTGTGTACGATTTTGATTTAAAGTGTTGCTGTTATTAAATGTACTTTAAAATACTGTTTTTGTTTTGTTTATCTCTCTTTTTGTTTGTTTGTTGTTGTGTGCGTGTACATACAGTAAGAAATCTTAATTATGAAAATATTCCTTGCTGAAATTTCGCAGTTCATGGGTTAATATCGAACACAGACCGAGTAAAATCTCATCAAATAAATGCATATCTTTATATAAAGCTTGGATAACAATGTTACGTGTGAAAAATGTATTTTCCCATGTTCATGGCCTACAACTATAACACTACTTAGAATGTCTGTAACTGACATAAAAATAATATAGATAAACCATAGGAAGCTTACTCACAAATAATGTAATCTAATTAAAATCACTGCGAGCGCGTGCGATTTCAAGTAACAAAGTTTTGACAAGATATTAATGTAGTCTTTTGAAGCACTCTTTTTTATGGACTGTGGCAGTTGGTAGGTGATTTTGGTCGTGAATTCTCACGCCAATAATGTTAACTGAGGTTTGCTTAAGATTTCACAGATTTTGCGGGGAAATATTGTAACGAAGAAGTCAAATCGCATTACCAAGTCTGAGAAGTCAAATTACCTGCCTTTGATCAGACTAGGTTCAAATATATTTTGTAAATCTACTAATTAAAATCGGGTAAATATTTATGTGTCTCTAAAACTGAATAACAATGGTCTTCACATGTACATAACTTAGAGATGACCCTACGCCACTCTTCTGGTTTAAAATCACAACAAAGCACCAATTTAATATTCAATAGCATTTCCTTTTTTTTTTTTTTTAAAAAGGTACATGTATATGTATGAAACAATTAGGTGAATTGCGGTCATATTTTACAGACACGTCATGTGACGATTCTTTGATATCGGAAAGGCTGAGGTGCACTAACATAAACCCCAATGTTCAGTGTTCACAAAGTTAGAATGTCAACTGTCATGACAATTAATGATTTTTTTTAAGACTTTGAGGTTCTCCTAATCAGATGTCGACGTACAACGTTACAGCATATGTAATTGGAAGAATATTGACAATCTCAACAGACAAGAGTTTCCACCTGAAACAAGGATCGGTCAATCGCCCAAAATCGATCTCATCCATCTGTGTTTATAGGAGGATTGGCGGCAGGGTAGAATTTTCACATGCTCATGTTTATGTACAACATTTAGACGACTACCCACTTACGCTCAAAGTATGAAATCCCTTCAGTAGCTGCAGATAGAAAAACAATCTCTCTCTCTCTCTCTCTCTCTCTCTCTCTCTCTCTCTCTCTCTCTCTCTCTCTCTCTCTCTCTCTCTCCTTCTCTCTCGTAGAGCACTAACGGTGTCAAAATCTTGTGGTATATAGATATCGTTCGTTTAGAATTATAAATAACTTATAAAACGTCTAAAAATTTATTGAAAACCCGTATCATTTTTTTAAAAATACTTTACTTCTGTGCAAATCTATACGTATGACGTATGTTACAGATGTAATATTTCTGCACAAACATTTTAGCCACTCACTCCCACACTCGTGCCATCTTTCATACTGGAAATTTAAGTTGATAGACTGAAAACAGACAAATTACAATATATATTTCATAACGTTATACTTGTGTTTCAACATATCTCAATAATATAATTATTCTCAAAACAATGGAAAAGACTTACTAGTTATACTCTTTTTATAACACGCATCTTTCACGTCTTTAAAGAGATGTTTTGTCAGAATGAATAATAATTTAGTAAGCCTTAATTTGGCACGAATTATATTGACAGCGTTTTTCAAATGCAAAATAAAACAGTAGTTTTGGAAGATTTGTAATTCAGCTTCAACATGTTCAATGGAATTTATTGAAGTAGTGTCTCTTGGTTCTGTATATAGTTAAGGGTATGCGTGTAATTAAAACAAAAATCCTCACAGCCATATATCTGACACACGCCTGACGTCACTGTACAAGTCTACGTTTAATTATAATGCCCAGTAACCAAGCAAAAATATTCACCCAAACCGGCCCTAAAATAAAAGTGAAGGGATTTAAGATCTAAGAAATTGTCAAAAATTATCTGGATAATCATTTTTGGGGTGTAAAGGTTTAAAAACAACAAAAATGTGACTGTTTTAAATTATCTTTTCGTAGATAAAAATTTTTGACCAAAAAAATAAATAAATGAGATTAGAATCATTACAAGATAAAACGGGCGTCTGATTGTTAACAATAAAAATTCAAAGCGCGAGAACAACATGCTGAAAGAACAGAGAATACAATAAGAATAATTATATGCTTTTTCTTTAGAAGATTGGTTTCTATCGTAACTGGAATGCGTGCTTTATGTCGAACTATGCGTCACTTTCCATGTTTTACACTTTGCACAAGCAGACAAGAAAATCGAAAACGGTCCCACTTGGAAAATCATCTCCTGCCTTGGTCCATTCTTGTTGAGTTAGGTGTGGAAATATTGTGCCCCCTGACCCGCTTCTCGGGGACATTAGCCGGAGCCGGGAAATTCACACCTCCAATCACGAAGAGAATTCAATTTGGAGCGTCGGTAATTACTACGCTATTCTCTATCGAGATAAAGTACATAAATTCCAACACGAAACTATCTAAATAAATCATATTTCTCAAAATGAGAAGTACAAATCATTTGTGTGCAGTCCTCATTTATATTTTAACTTGACAGAATATTTGAGAAGAAGAAATAAATATTGAGTACACATATGTACATGAAATTTCAGTTATGGAGAGAGAGAGAGAGAGAGAGAGAGAGAGAGAGAGAGAGAGAGAGAGAGGGGGGAGAAAGAAAGAGAGAGATTGAATAAATATAACATATTTATTGCATAGTTCAAAATATTTCGCTAATTTGTTCCGTCTCGTATAATTCTATATATTACCGCATTCAAAGGATTTTAAAATATATATATATTATTATACCCTCATGTATAGAGCCCAGTGTCTCTCTTTTTTTTTTTCCTCATTCGCAATTTTCATATAATCATATGATTATCATATTTATTTTTAAACCAACTGTATTTTGTCGTTAGATAATTTACATTGGGCCATATAACCCGTCAATTTACACAAAAATAAACATGTACATATTTTGACGAATGATGAGAATTGAAATGTTTTTATTCATTAGGCCTAAATCAAAACACATCAGTGAACACTATACACAAAACACTGGACCAGTATATAGGAAACCCATACTTAAAAATATATTTCAGGTTTTTGAAAATACACAAGACAGAACATGGTTTATTTTTAACATTATGACATAAAAACCCATGAATAGAATTAAAATATAGATATTTAGTTATAGTAGGCACATTCTTATTAACAATTTCCTTCTTAATTTAAAATAATCCAAAACAAGTAAAAATTAATCGACTATTAATCAAATTTTACAATAACTAAAGAGTGATTTATTATTTTATCTTTTTTAATTTGGTTGAAAGACTGCTGTACATTGAACCAGTATTTCAGAATACGTTAAACAATTTATAGTATCTTAATTAGATTTTAAGATGTTCTTTGAAATTTGAGACATATTTATTTCCCATACTGGAAGGAAGATCCATGCAAAAGACAGACTGAAGAAAAATTAAATAAAATTTCACGTCAGACTTAATTCTCGGAGGTCTCCCGATTGTGTGTATTTACAAATGGAATTGTCTATTAAAGTGCAATTAATTAGTTCTACACCGTAAAGATGTCATGCTTGGGATAATGAATCCTCGATGGGGGAGATGCTAAAAGAGGTAATTTACATGTACTGTATCATTTTGGGCGGAGCGGTAAGGCACGTGCCGCGGCGCGCCAAATGTCATACAACCAGCGTCTAAAGCTATGGCAAGGTTTTTGTTCTCTTAATGGTAAATATTGAATTAAGGCACTCGACAGAATATCAAAGAACAGTTCTGGAAAATAAATCATTTTATGACCAACTTGTAAAATGCCACGGTGGATTTTTTGACGACAAGCGGTCGATACGGGCCTAACATATGCTTCAGAGTTAAGCTTTAATTGGTGTTTTACGCATGTTTGCTTCGATATTATCCCTTGTACATCATGAAGTAAACGATGCTGTGGGATACTCCGGATCACACATAAAAAAAAAATAGAAAGAAAATTAAATGAGTGATGTAACATTTGTTTCCACCCCACTACTCGACTTGATCTTAGAACTATAATGTATATATTTTATTTATGTATTCTCAGAATGCTGCATTAGGTTTCTCAACATTTTCATCTGGTCATAAGTCATTTTAAATATTTCGAAAACAATGCGAGAAAATTGGGTATAAATAATCAAATATACATGTAGAAAATACAATTGTCTTTTGTTTTATATCAAATATAGTTTTTATGCAACCCCAGTCCCCATTATTTTCACGACTAGTTTTTGTAATCGTTTGACAGAGACATGTGGTGTTTCTATTCAGATTATTTCACGTTATCTATTAAAACATCAGGGAACTAAGTGAAAATATGAGCATCGAAAAAGGATACTGCTGCCTTCCCCGATACCACCATCCCAAGGGAAGCAAGACACATAAAAAACTAAACATTCAATTTGTAGCCAAACCTCGGCCATTTATTTCTCTGTCGTCTGTCCGTTGTATGAGAATTAGAAATGGATGCATTCCTTGGAGACAAGTCGAAGTCCATTATCGGAAGAACCTCGCGCCATTTTGGATGTCAAACTTCAACTGGAATCGGTACAAAATCAATGCGTTCCCATTTTGTGCAATTAAAGAAGTATCGATATTCAGATAGAAATTTTATCTACGTAATTATGGGACAGATTGGCTGGTAGCGCATGAGAGAACATTTTTTAGTTTTTCGTCTAGACAAAAGTGAAATGAAAAATGGCGCCACAGAAACTGTTTTCATCACGTGACTCAAGTAATCAGACTACGACTTATTTCATAAGTGCATCTCCGTTAATTATCAACATTGTATATTTCATATTTTGACGTTTTCATGTGAGTTATATCATACATACAATATAAACTTTCTGTAACTTTCAAGTATTCAGTACACATAGTCGATATTGTGTTGTATGTAAAAATTAAAAACTGAAACAGATTAACTTTTGTCTTTGATTCCCCTGTAAGTAAGTAATTTATTTCCGATTTGGGGCCCAGGGGGAATACAAAATTCAAATACATAAATCATAAAAGACTGATTATCCAGAAGATAGATACAGAAAAAAGAATTTTCAAGTTCATGATAAAACAAACTATTCTTAATAATGAACAGCTATATATATATAATTGGCAAATTTTCCAATAATATTGTTACATTCGTTGCTCATAAGCCATGATTCCATTCTATGATCCTAAAGTCAGAACAGGTTCGTGGTAAGGGTTCAAAGATTGACACTGTTTTGTTACTTGAAGTACAGAATGATGATGCCTAGAGTTGGTGTACAGCAAGGATGTGCAGATCTTGTGGGATGGATATATCCAACCAGCACCTAACAATTACAGCTAGTGAAAATCATATGCAAGCATTTTGAACTATGTTGTGAACATGTATATAGTTGTCCAATTTCAGGACTAATTGACTGTTCATTGAGCCCCTATTAGTTTTCAGTGAGATGTGTATACGTAAATGAGCAGGGTAGCTCAGGCAAGATTCATTTTGGATAACGTGACAGAAAACAAAGGTAGAAAATCACATTTTGCTTGAAATGATAGATATGTACAATTGTCCGTTTTTAATGTGTATATCTTTCATCATCCAAGTGTGAGGAGTTCATACGTATATCTATAATTTATTTAAATCTGAAAGAATCTACGTACTAGTACGGTATATGAAATTGAAAGGTATCATTTTTTATCAATATTATGAAGCATGCATAAAATGTTTCAAAAATCATGTTTTAAGGAGAGGATGCCTTTGATTGATAGTTAGCTTTATGGCAAGCCCTTTTACTATTTATTCGTAAAACAAGATATCTCTTTATAAATAAGAGATATATCTCTTTATACTAGAGAGAAAAGATTATATTCTTGTTTCATAGATTTCAAGAAAACATTTGACACTGTTGATCGAATTTAAATTGTGGAAAAAGCTCAGCACGTATTGTATTAGAGGTAAATTACAACGCATTATCCGGGTTATGTATCAAAGCATGAAATCTAGTGTTAAATCTGCAGGTATGATGTCAGAAGTTTTTTAAAGTAACGTAGGACTATTACAAGGAGAAGTGTTATCTCCCATCCTTTTTTCGTTATATGTGAATGATTTTGAAGTAGAATCTTAAAAACACGATATTGTGCCATTACAGTTGCGAGAGCTAAACCTGTATGTTTTGATGTATGCAGATGATATGGTCATTTTTGCTGAAAGCGTACATGAGCTTCAAAATATGTTAGATGAGTTATATGAATATACAACTGACTGGGATATCTTACTGTTAATGTTGATAAAACAAAAATTGTTAATTTTAGGAATGGGAGTAAAATCAAACATACAGAAAAATGGAATCTGAATGGTCAGCCAATTGAAGTTGTTGATAAATTTGTATACCTTGGTGTTTTATTTAACTTTAATGGTAACTACAATTTTACGCAAAAACAATTAGCCTGTCAAGGTAGAAAAGCTATGTTCTCATTACAATAAAAAAAAATATGTGCTTTAATACAGAAACACTATTGGCACTTTTTGACACATATGTAGCAAGTATTCTGAATTATGGTTGCGAAGTATGGGGTAGCCGTAATGCCAGAGATATAGAAAAGATACAGTTAGAGTTTATAAAATCTGTTTTAGGTGTGCGAAAAAAAACATAAATTTTGCCTCGGTGTATTTTGAAACTAGGCGGTTACCCATGAAAATCATTCGATTCTTCAGAATGTTCAAATTTTGATTTAAAGTATTGCGTAGTGAAAATTGTATGATTAAAAACGAGTCTAAAGGCAGCTCCCTGCACACCATGTGACCATAATTGTGACGTCACACACAAAGTGAAAGTAGGCCTAGAATCAAGTAAGAAAACGGTCAAATCCCGTATCAGTCGTCTCTTTTGCGTGTTAGTTTAATGTTATGATATTTAATGTGTTACTCAAGGTAACAAAGGTATTAACTTGCTTGGAATTTTAACCCAATGTATAAGTGGTTTAAGATACCTTGACAAATTAAGCACAGTGGTATTTAACACCCCCGCCAGCTTTACGTTGCAGAGTACACCGAAATTTAGATAAGAAAAATATGTTAAGTGCCTGTGATATTTTGATAAATTAATACATACATGTATAAACACAATAGTGACCACATATGTATTTTAATGAAGTGAATAAAATTAGTTTTGTGTTGGACCCGTGTGAGAATGAAAAGCTCTAAAATATAGGTGGAAAAGAAATTGGAAGTAGATGTACAAGGTTTATTAACACTTTTTCTTTTCTCTTTGTTATTTGAATGATTCAAATAAAAAAAAATCACAATTTTAACAAACATTGTGATGATTAATAACCAATATTTAATTCAAATGATTGAGTTGGGCTTCCCCCCTCCAGCTACATTATAACTTTTCCCACCCCAACTGCAACACCCGCATCATATTGAATATTTTAATGAATCTTCTTCTCAGTTAATGCTTCCATTCACTCACTGATACTGAGTATTATAGTAGAGAGAAGTTTTTTTAAAAGGTGCATCTATACATCAAATCTGATGTGCCTCTTTGGCTTCTTAATGCTTGTTTTGAAATAAGAAATATACTTTTGAAAATGCTGATATTTAAATGTTCTCTTTGGGCCTCATCAGTCAGGTAAGAGAACAGATTTATTCCTGAGACCTTCCTGGTGCAAAATAATTTATAATACATGGTTATAACTTTTCTTAGAAAAAAAGCATATTTAAAAAAAAAAATAAAGCAAGTCTTATAAAATGAAGTTTAAAGGCAAAGCACCAAGAAGGTTTCGGCCCTCATAAATAAAAGCGTGAACAGTGTTTTCATAATTTTATCATCAGAAGTCTATGGTTTGGAAGATTATCAAGTAAAATATACACAACATTAAGTTTAATATACAATACATTCAATACATCAAACAAGAGAAGTTTTCATGTAAACATTCCAACATGAAGTGATTTAGCTTTTAAAACAACATTGTCTTGAACAGTGTTGAAGGAATAGTTATAATTTTATACTACGTGTTTTTCCTACTAATTTACCTAATTTAAAACACACATTTAAACATCCACAGGTACTTTATACAGTAGTTTACATTTTAATCAAAACAAAATATAGATATGCAACATTAATACATAAGTGTCAACATTTTAAAAAAAAATTGTCAAAAAAGGGCCTATCAAAGGTTTCAGGTAAGAAAGCATGCAATAAATAACCAAATTAAGAATTATTTGCATATCAATTTGACCAAACTATGTTATGTGTTAATAAACCCGATGCCTATAAATTAATTGCAATAAAAATGTAACTTTAATCTTTTATTATTATTATGTGGATCCTGTGTTACCAACTTATGACATCAATATAAATTTATTGATCAATATTGGACATGTTCAAGTATATGTACATGTATCTAACTGTGTATCATACTGATACATCAACTCATAACAGGTACCATTCAAGCAGTTTCTTGCTAAGTATTGCATTATAAAAATCCATACCATATTGTTTTCCAAATGGTTTGTTTAACACATGGCCTGATTTAACATGGGTATATACCAGAAATGTGAATTTTCCAATAGGGTCTTCATGGAAAATCTAGGCAGTAAATTGACGCATTAATCAAATACTTTCCGTCTCGTAAATGCTCGTTTTATTGCGGCAAACTACAGTGGATTAGGCAATCAAAATGCATTTTACAAAACAGTTGCATTAGAATGTGTTTTTTTTTTTTTAGGTAAACTCAACCTTACCACTGAATAACAGTAACACAAACACTAACACAAAACTTCTAAAGCTAATGACTTAAAATACAGAAAAATGAAGCAGATTGATCTTTTAAGATCATCATCCTATCCAGAGATGTCATAGAAGGGGTTTTTATTGGATCAAAACTATGCACAAAATGTTGTGACCTTAACCTCAGTCAATTACCTTATGATAGGGTATTGACACACCCTCAGGTCAGGAGCAACCTAAGTGTTAAGTATGAGTTATAATGTTTATTCTTGAAACAAGAGGTGTATGTGCCACAAAGCTCACCTGAGTACTTGAGCCCTGCTGTTCTTAAGATTTTTTAAAATAAGTCATCATTACTTCATTACTAAAACTATAGAATAAATTCTTTTATCGCAATTCACCTTTGAATTAGAACGCTTTACCCGATATAGTATTGCGTTGTGTGACGACACAATTGAATGAGACGTTTGATGTAATACAACAAGAGTTTTCATTGGCCGATTACAGCCCGCCCACTTTCTCGAGCGGATTCGAACTGTACATAGCTCTCTGAAAAGATCCACCTCTTATAAAAACCTTCGATTTACGGGTCACAAAAAGCTGCGGACGGTTGAGGCCTGAAATCGGTGTATTCTTGTGTTGCTGTCTCATAAACTCAATATAAAAAAATCTTAACATATTTTCCTACTATACTTGCGTCCAAACATACCTTCAAATGTTCATTAAAGCCATACACCACCCGAAAACTCGCAGCTTCAAATGATTTCGTTTGTTGACGTAGCCATGTTAGGTAGCCGGTCAATTCGAACTCTTGCTATTGGTATCTATTCATAAAATCGGTTGTAAGTTATGTATTCGCTCTTCATTTATTATCAACACGAATAATTAATAGAAATTAAAACATTTTTGTACCAGTTTTTGTAATTAGGTAAAATAAGCTCTAGATGAATGAAAATGCTACATAAGCCCATTAGATGGAGATCGGCCGGCGCAGCCGCTCATGACTAATGAAAGCCGCACTGCCGTGAGTTTAGCTTTTTGAATAATTATCATTTTTAGGACTGGGGTGGTATATTATTTAAACAATTTAGCTAAAATATTTGTGGGGAATTAGTACACATCTAGACGCTATTGTGCCAATATGGAAATGAACCGGGATTAGAATTGACTGGCTACCTAACATGGCTACGTCTACGAACGAAATCATCAAAAGCTGTGATCGAGTTTTTGGGTCGTATGGGGCTTTAATAAATATTTGAAGGTATGTTTGGACACAAGTATAGTAGGAAAATATGTTAGGAATTTTTTTTTTATATTAAATTTATGAGACAACAACACAAGAATACAACTTTTTCTCTTTCTTCCTTTGAAGTTTTTTTCCATCTAGCATCTGGCCGTCCTGACTACTCCCGTATAAGGGAATTTGGGCGGACTTATACATATGGACCAATGAGAGTTTCTGTTGCATTTCGCAATTGTATTACAAACAGATTCAATTGTGTCGTCACACAACGCAATACTATATCGGCCAAAGCGTTCTAATTCAAAGGTGAATTGCGATAATAGAGAAAAACAACAATGTAACAGTGAGGTTAAATGAAGCCACGCAGTGTGTTATAATTTATTACTGTAGCTATAAGTCATACAAAAATGTATTCAACTCTGGTAGTGATGGGAATTGAACCCATGTCTTAGACTGTCCGTACACTACCTATAATGGTGTTAGATTGGTGCAGTAGAAGTGTTAGAAAAGTAGTAAAGATTTCAGCAAGCAGAGAGAAAGAGCTTCAATTGTGTTATAAAGATCTTTATATACACAAAATTGGGAAAAATTAGGTTGTTTTCATACTAAATTATATATAACTCAACCCCAGCCATCACCATCCATACATAATATTTTAAATATATCATGAGAAATATAAAGGAAAATGTGCATAAAAAATAAAAATATGTGCAAAGCAAACTAAATATATATTTATCTAAGGCATGTTAATGTATATATAAACTGCTATTCTGAGAATCAAACCCATGTCCCCTTCTTCATAAACCTGAAATAAATTAAATTTAACATCTTCACCTAAAATCGGTATTTCAATCATCAATATAATTAAAATCAGACTTCTTAAATTCATGCCGTATACTCTGCATAAGCGATTGTGAGCATATCTTAGAGTCTGATTTTAATTAGATTGTTCAATCATCTGTTACAAAAATGTAACAATAGTTCAATATCTTGCAATTGCTGCAATCATAAAATGTCAAAATAAGACTAACTAGAGCTGTCTCAAGGATTAAGGACTGATGACCCTGCAAGGTAAACAGAAAAGGTTCACTTTAAAATAGCTTAAAGAACTCTACTATTTTGTCCAAATTCTAATGGAAATGTTATAAGGAATGAATGCATGTTGAGAGCAAAAATTGCAGTGAGTATCAAAATCTATCAACAGTCCAAGCATCAAATTGTCATGGACCAAAAATATTTAAATTCTCAGTTCTGCGACCGTGACTTTATGTTCCTCTTCCAATCCAAGGTTTTGTCCTTTCAAATTTTAAATTTCTAAGATATATCTTGAACTCTGAGACCTTTACTTTTGTATTAATGACATTTCTTTCTAACCTTGTTAAAACAATCATAGTGCAGGGTTGTTACACCTCTCAAAATCACAAATATCATTCATGTCTTGTATAATCTTCTGGGTTTTTTTCACAACAAAGTTATGGATATGGCAAGAATTTTATTCTTATAAAACTGGTGACCTTGACCTTATCTGAATTACTCTGGGTTAGGGTCAGGACATACCTTTAAGTCTAAAGTACCCTTTATCTAAAGTATAAGCTTTGATTTTTTTTTTCATTTCAAAGTATATGGCTAAAACCATATTTTAATACGTTACTTACATGTAGTACCCTGTGACCTTGTCAAAAATGACCTTCATACTGGGTCAAGGCATATTTCTGATAGGAGGTTCCTTGTGGAAGCGATTTAAATTAAAAACATTGACATTTACAAAATGTTCTCTCTTATCGGTGACTTTTTTTCCTACATTCCTTCTACCACAGGTGTGCCCTTTGAAGTAGAAAAGATGTGAAAGAAGAACCCTAAATAAGCTTGCACTAGACACACCCCTATCTTGTACAGCTATTTACAGAGCACTGAATGATAATTATAACTATTGATCTGAATAATGGTTATAATTAAATTTTTAATCTGTGTCACTGCAAAGTAGTACTTTATCAATAAAAGCAATTATACATCACGTGCCAATTTATATTATAAAAGAAAAATGTAAATGACTTTTTATAAGATAATTTGCAGTGCAAAGTGTCTGATGACTGCATGATTATATGATTGCACCTTAAATAAGTATTGCATTTGAAATAAAGGTACTTATAAGCTGAACTCTTTTTCATTATTCAAATGTGAGCATCCAAATCATTGCTAGCCAAAGTGATATAAGCTAAACTAAGACAATTGATATATTATATATGCATGACGACATGTTTGGAAAGATAAATCTAAGTTTGTCAAAGTACAGTGCTAAAGATAGCTTATATATAGAAAATACTATAATATGAATATTCATTTTGAAGCAACCCCATTCACAATTTTTTTTTTTTACAATACAATGCATATATTTTAAATATTATTCACTCATATACTTCTGCATGAGCACAATTAAGTCCTGAACCCAATTAACATTTATGAATGTTTTATAATATTTCTTTCTATATATTTAATTTGTTTTAATTTTCAAATTGGTCATTTTATCTTTCAATTATTTGACTATGATTACACTAAAATAAAGCATTTATCATGTTTATAAATCCATATTTCTTTTATTTTACTTTTGAATCGTAAATAAAATAAACCTGATTTAACATTATTTCTTCATCAACAAAATCTTAGATGATATAATGATTGAACTGACCCATCATGGAATTAAATCCAGTTATAGATATGAAAGATGCTGTACACACAGCAGAAATAATAGATAGAATCAATTGTAATTGATTGTTCAGATAGGACGAGGTCATAATCACAGGTAGCAATAGCTATATAGGTAATCGAAGGCGTGGACATGTTACATTCTTGACCAATCAGCTGCATCCAACAGACCATTTTAACTTCTGTACCCATTGTACCCTAGGTTATGTAGAGCCACCTCATGTAATTCTTACTTTCAATTTCCATGATTTGTGCTGTACCCTTTCTGTAACTTTTGTATAAAGGAATATAGAGCATGTAACCTTGGGTACAAAAGAAGCACTTAAAAACAGAGTCCTTATTCCTTGCCATATATGTGATTATTTGGCAAATAGATATTGTTTAAATTGAACCTGATCAAAGCATGAACATTACAATAGATATATTGTTTAAATCACGGGCTCTGGAAGTTAATGTAAATATATAGTATGTGCATGTATAAAAAAGGAGGGGGGGGGGGGGGGTCCATACCAAATGTGGATATATTTTTATACATGCACATACTATATATTTACATTAACTTCCAGTGCCCGGGGTAGATACCTGATCAAAGCATGAACAAAATTTAATCTGTACATACATGAAGCTGCGCTCGCTCAAACGGTAGCACCGTCAACATATTAATTTAAAAAATGATTAAAAAGGAACATACCACACAGAAAATAGCTAGCGCAATCATGACTGAATTTGTTTACCGTTCAGGATTCAAAGCGAAAGGAAAAGTTACAATGCGCATGCGCAACTCTGTAGCAGGGAGCTGCCGAAAGTTGAATTTATTACAAACCACTGATACAATCGGAACTCCTCGAATGTCTCGCGCACTCGACATAAATCTCGGATGTAATACGATGGCATCCATGAGCGAATTTGATGCATGGTCAATTGTGACGTCACAGCAATGCATCAAATTCGCTCATGGATGCCATCGTATTACATCCGAGATCTATGTCGAGTGCGCGAGACATTCGAGGAGTTCCGATTGACCACTGATACTGTACATATTATTTTTATAAAAAAAAAAAAAAAAATTCTCTGTGAGAAATAATCCCGTCACTCAACCAGGTGCCCATTTATCTGTGATGCTATCATCAGAAATCGAAGGCTTGAGAACAACATGTTGTAAAATGAACACAAAAGAGTGGCAAAGTGAATGCATGCTGTCTTATGATATAATTATTGTAAGTATATTTTACTCCTATTTCGTCATTTACCAAAATATTCATATATATCATTAAACATGTATGCAGACAGGTAATGCATAGAAGTAGTTATATAGTAATGTAAAGAATTATGCCACTTTTGGGGGGGGGGGGGGGGGGTTGATTCTGAAAGGGGGTGTTGGCGAACTATGGGAATAAATAACCTCTTATCCAAAATTTTGAAAATTAATAATCTTGTTCTCAACTGGCAAGAAAATAATTCATCCTTGTCTAATAAATTAGCCCTCCCCGCACGAAATAGATTTTTGGGGTTTTGCAATCTCCCACTTTTTTTACTTAATTGTTAAACTTTTTCAGTGTAATAAAAAAAAATCTGCCCCTTTTGAATATGAGAGATAATAATCTTTCCTTCAATTGCATGAAAATAAATATGAATACCAAAAAACTCCTCTCTCATCCTCTTCTTGGATATTATAAGTATTTAAGTTGGATGCATAAAAAATTCAGTAAAGATCAAGACTGGTTTTATTTGAATATATAATTCTAACTGAGTAGGTGGTAGTTGACAAGAGAAATTTGTTTCTGCCATAATATAATGAATTTAAAAAAAATCAGGTTTTTTTTTAGACCTCAATAGTTACTTTTGAAAATACCGGCACAGCAGAAGTGCTGACTACCTAATTAGATACTAGGCTTGCATAAGAGACTGAGACATGCACGACTAACCACATTTCAAACTTGGAAGTAAATTAATAATTCACTTAAATATATAAATTATCCAAGATACAAAATCAAATTTTTGCGTGCATGACAAAAGTTATAATGATATTTAATCTAATATATCAAATCTTGTTAAATTATGCATGCTAATCTGACCAGAAACTTTCTCCAGATGATACCAAGACTCTGATATACAGAGTGGTAAACAAAGGAAAGCTGTTAATTGCTTTCCTGCTGTGCACTTCTTTAAACACCCCTTCCCCCCATTAGTAATCAATTAAGTGCAGTTATTTACTACATGAAAAATGCATTTAATTGGGCATTACTATAGAAATCGTAGTTTAATCTTGAACGTACCCCGACATTTACATACATGTGCAGAATCTTATGAAATGTTCCATGTATGTATTAAATGCTCAATTAATACACTAGCTGTAATTTCAACTGAATTTCATAAAAAAAAAGTTCAAAGTGGGTTTTTTTTTTTAAATTCTAATAATAAGGTAGGGAAAAAATTGTATTTTGGTTTATTATCCTGTTACCTAATTAATGCCAACACAAAAATGCTTGTAAAAATTAGATTTCAGTTATCGTATTGGGTTAGATACAGACAAGGGTACAATATGTAGATCTCCTGCAATTGTCGTATATTTTACCTATCTTTTTATATACAAAATTCATCTATTTTCTTCGCGATCAAAACTGAAAGACATGAATCAAAATTGTGCTGTATTCAATAAACAATTTGAAGGAATAATTTATTTTCATTTTTGTTATTATGTTCCCCAAACAAAGTTTGGGAACATATTGTTTTTACTCTGTTTCTTATTATTATTATTATTATTATGTTCCCCAAACAAAGTTTGGGAACATATTGTTTTTACTCTGTTTCTTATTATTATTATTATGTTCCCCAAACAAAGTTTGGGAACATATTGTTTTTACTCTGTTTCTTATTATTATTAAGGTCTTCCGTCTCCTGCGGAAGACCTTACTATTATTGTTCGCGTTCTTCTTCTTCATTATTAAGGTCTTCCGTCTCCTGCGGAAGACCTTACTATTATTGTTCGCGTTCTTCTTCTTCATTATTAAGGTCTTCCGTCTCCTGCGGAAGACCTTACTATTATTGTTCGCGTTCTTCTTCTTCATTAAGGTCTTCCGTCTCCTGCGGAAGACCTTACTATTATTGTTCGCGTTCTTCTTCTTCATTATTATTATTAAGGTCTTCCGTCTCCTGCGGAAGACCTTACTATTATTGTTCGCGTTCTTCTTCTTCATTATTATTATTATTATTTTCCTTGGTAGTACACGCGTTTTTCTCAGCCATTTCTTGATCGATTTTCACGAAATTTTCAGGAAAGATGTCTTTTAGTGACGAGACTTTGCTTGCAAAATTTCGTGCTTGACGTCACTTCCGGTCAGGAGTTATCTCTCTTTTAGTGACTTTTTGAAGGGCCTTGTTGTCCACGCATCTCCTCCGTTAGTTTTGAAGCTAGAGTCTTGAAATTTCTACACAAGATAGAGTAAACATTTTAGAAGATTTGTGGGGGATTCGATTTTACCGGAGGCGATTTGCCTAAACGCTCGCCTGGACCTGAAAAAATGGATGCCAAAATTTTTCGCCGATTTCGGCGATTTTTGACCTTTGATCTCCAATATCTTTTTTCTTGCAAATATTTTGTTAAGACATGTAGAACAAAAGTTGTGCACATTTACGAGATCTTTTCGAAAATATCAAGATTTAGGGGCTAGCCCCTTAAATTAGGGATCTAGAAGGGCTCAAAGTCTAGATCAAATATCTCAAAAATCGTTAATATTTTGGTATAAGTCAAAGAACAAAAAATGTTCATCTCAACAATCCAAATCTATTCATATAAAAATTTAGGTCATATGTTACGTAATAAGGGATTTTAAGGGCCAAAACCATAAATTTTTTACCCCTTGTATCTCGAAAACGACAAATATTGTGAAAAGCAATAAAGAACAAAAGTTGTTCAGAATGATGATCTGAACAATATGCATATTTCGTTTTTACCCTATGTGGCCCCGTTAGGGAGCTACAGTTTGGCCCCTAAAAATTACTTCTAGAAATAACTCGAGAACGGTAAAGAATTTCTAAATACTTGTTGAACAAAAAATGTTTGAAATGTCATGACCTTTCTTACGATATCAAGCAAAAGGGGCTGACCCTTTAAATTAGGGGCCCAGAAGGGTCCAAAGGTGTATGAGAATATCTCAGAAACTGTTAATATTTTGTAATAAGTCATTGAAGCGGAAATGTTCATCTAAACGAGCTTGTTCTTATGAAATCAAAAAGTAGGTCATATGTTACGTAATAAGGGATTTTAAGGGCCAAAATCATAAATAATTGACGCCTCATATCTTGAAAACGACAAATATTTTGAAAAGCATTATTGAACAAAAGTTGTTCAGAATGATAATCTAAACAATATGTACATTTCGTTTTTTCCCTATGTGGCCCCGTTAGGGAGCTACAGTTTGGCCCCTAAATATTTCTTGTAGAGATAACTCGAGAACGGTAAAGAATTTCTAAATACTTGTTGAGCAAAAAATGTTTAAAATGACAAGGCCTTTCTTACGATATCAAGCAAAACGGGCTGGCCCTTTAAATTAGGGGTTCAGAAGGGTCCAAATGTTTTTGAGAATATCTCAGAAACTATTAATATTTCATAATAAGTTGTAGAAGCGGAAATGTTCATCTCAACGAGCTTGATCTTATCAAATCAAAAAGTAGGTCATATGTTACGTAATTAGAGATTTTAAGGGCCAAAATCGTAAATATTTGATGCCTCATATCTTTAAAACGACATATTTTTTGAAAAGCATTATTGAACAAAAGTTGTTCAATGTGTCATAACCTATCGATCAATATCAAAAAATGGGTCTGTGGGCCTCATGGCTCGCCTGTAGAGTCGATTTTTGTCGATATCAGTCGATTTCAAAAACTTGTAACTGGTAAATATTTTGTAAGGACATATTGAACAAAAGTTGTTCAGTTTATCGAGATCTATCGATTGATATCAAGAAATAGGCCTATGGTCCTAATGGCTCGCCTGTAGAGTCGATTTTTTGTCGATATCGGTCGATCTCAATAACTTTTTACAGGTAAATATTTTGTAAAGACATATAGAACTAAAGTTGTTGAGTCTATAGAGGGCTAACAAATGACATCAAGAAATAGGCCCGCGGGCCTTATGGCTCGCCTGGAGAGTCGAATTTCAAACGAATTTCACCGCAACTTTGCTTCAGAAGCTTATGATATGAAAAATTGATTATATCTAAAGTGTCTTAAAGTCGGAAACTAAATTGGGACTCATTTGTCTTTTTTTTTTTTTTTTAACTCCGAGTGCATCAACAAATCGGACGGAAGACCTACTCGTTGCTCGCAACGAGATCGTGTCTAGTTATTATTATTATTATTTTCCTTGGTAGTACACGCGTTTTTCTCAGCCATTTCTCGATCGATTTTCACGAATTTTTCAGGAAAGATGTCTTTTGGTGACGAGACTTTGCTTGCAAAATTTCGTGCTTGACGTCACTTCCGGTCAGGAGTTAGCTCTCTTTTAGTGACTTTTTGAAGGGCCTTGTTGTCCACACATCTCCTCCGTTAGTTTTGAAGCTAGAGTCTTGAAATTTCTACACAAGATAGAGTAAACATTTTAGAAGATTTGTGGGGATTCGATTTTACCGGAGGCGATTTGCCTAAACGCTCGTCTGGACCTGAAAAAATGGATGCCAAAATTTTTCGCCGATTTCGGCGATTTTTGACCTTTGATCTCCAATATCTTTTTTCTTGCAAATATTTTGTTAAGACATGTAGAACAAAAGTTGTGCACATTTACGAGATTTTTTCGAAAATATCAAGATTTAGGGGCTAGCTCCTTAAATTAGGGATCTAGAAGGGCTAAAATTCTAGATCAAATATCTCAAAAATCGTTAATATTTTGGTATAAGTCAAAGAACAAAAAATGTTCATCTCAACAATCCAAATCTATTCATATAAAAATTTAGGTCATATGTTACGTAATAAGGGATTTTAAGGGCCAAAACCATAAAATTTTTACCCCTTGTATCTCGAAAACGACAAATATTTTGAAAAGCAATAAAGAACAAAAGTTGTTCAGAATGATGATCTGAACAATATGCATATTTCGTTTTTACCCTATATGGCCCCGTTAGGGAGCTACAGTTTGGCCCCTAAAAATTACTTCTAGAAATAACTCGAGAACGGTAAAGAATTTCTAAATACTTGTTGAGCAAAAAATGTTTGAAATGTCATGACCTATCTTACGATATCAAGCAAAAGGGGCTGACCCTTTAAATTAGGGGCCCAGAAGGGTCCAAAGGTTTATGAGAATATCTCAGAAACTATTAATATTTTGTAATAAGTCATTGAAGCGGAAATGTTCATCTAAACGAGCTTGTTCTTATCAAATCAAAAAGTAGGTCATATGTTACGTAATAAGGGATTTTAAGGGCCAAAATCATAAATAATTGACGCCTCATATCTTGAAAACGACAAATATTTTGAAAAGCATTATTGAACAAAAGTTGTTCAGAATGATAATCTAAACAATATGTACATTTCGTTTTTTCCCTATGTGGCCCCGTTAGGGAGCTACAGTTTGACCCCTAAATATTTCTTGTAGAGATAACTCGAGAACGGTAAAGAATTTCTAAATACTTGTTGAGCAAAAAATGTTTAAAATGACAAGGCCTTTCTTACGATATCAAGCAAAACGGGCTGGCCCTTTAAATTAGGGGTTCAGAAGGGTCCAAATGTTTTTGAGAATATCTCAGAAACTATTAATATTTTATAATAAGTTGTAGAAGCGGAAATGTTCATCTCAACGAGCTTGATCTTATCAAATCAAAAAGTAGGTCATATGTTACGTAATTAGAGATTTTAAGGGCCAAAATCGTAAATATTTGACGCCTCATATCTTTAAAACGACATATTTTTTGAAAAGCATTATTGAACAAAAGTTGTTCAATGTGTCATAACCTATCGATCAATATCAAAAAATGGGTCTGTGGGCCTCATGGCTCGCCTGTAGAGTCGATTTTTGTCGATATCAGTCGATTTCAAAAACTTGTAACTGGTAAATATTTTGTAAGGACATATTGAACAAAAGTTGTTCAGTTTATCGAGATCTATCGATTGATATCAAGAAATAGGCCTATGGTCCTAATAGCTCGCCTGTAGAGTCGATTTTTTGTCGATATCGGTCGATCTCAATAACTTTTTACAGGTAAATATTTTGTAAAGACATATAGAACTAAAGTTGTTGAGTCTATAGAGGGCTAACAAATGACATCAAGAAATAGGCCCGCGGGCCTTATGGCTCGCCTGGAGAGTCGAATTTCAAACGAATTTCACCGCAACTTTGCTTCAGAAGCTTATGATATGAAAAATTGATTATATCTAAAGTGTCTTAAAGTCGGAAACTAAATTGGGACTCATTTGTCTTTTTTTTTTTTTTTAACTCCGAGTGCATCACCAAATCGGACGGAAGACCTACTCGTTGCTCGCAACGAGATCGTGTCTAGTTATTATTATTAAGGTCTTCCGTCTCCTGTGGAAGACCTTACTATTATTGTTCGCGTTCTTCTTCTTCATTATTAAGGTCTTCCGTCTCCTGCGGAAGACCTTACTATTATTGTTCGCGTTCTTCTTCTTCATTATTATTATTATTATTATTATTTTCCTTGGTAGTACACGCGTTTTTCTCAGCCATTTCTCGATTGATTTTCACGAAATTTTCAGGAAAGATGTCTTTTGGTGACGAGACTTTGCTTGCAAAATGTCGTGCTTGACGTCACTTCCGGTCAGGAGTTATCTCTCTTTTAGTGACTTTTTGAAGGGCCTTGTTGTCCACGCATCTCCTCCGTTAGTTTTGAAGCTAGAGTCTTGAAATTTCTACACAAGATAGAGTAAACATTTTAGAAGATTTGTGGGGGATTCGATTTTACCGGAGGCGATTTGCCTAAAGGCTCGCCTGGACCTGAAAAAATGGATGCCAAAATTGTTCGCCGATTTCGGCGATTTCTGACCTTTGATCTCCAATATCTTTTTTCTTGCAAATATTTTGTTAAGACATGTAGAACAAAAGTTGTGCACATTTACGAGATCTTTTCGAAAATATCAACATTTAGGGGCTAGCCCCTTAAATTAAGGATCTAGAAGGGCTCAAAGTCTAGATCAAATATCTCAAAAATCGTTAATATTTTGGTATAAGTCAAAGAACAAAAAATGTTCATCTCAACAATCCAAATCTATTCATATAAAAATTTAGGTCATATGTTACGTAATAAGGGATTTTAAGGGCCAAAACCATAAATTTTTTACCCCTTGTATTTCGAAAACGACAAATATTTTGAAAAGCAATAAAGAACAAAAGTTGTTCAGAATGATGATCTGAACAATATGAATATTTCGTTTTTACCTTATGTGGCCCCGTTAGGGAGCTACAGTTTGGCCCCTAAAAATTACTTCTAGAAATAACTCGAGAACGGTAAAGAATTTCTAAATACTTGTTGAACAAAAAATGTTTGAAATGTCATGACCTTTCTTACGATATCAAGCAAAAGGGGCTGACCCTTTAAATTAGAGGCCCAGAAGGGTCCAAAGGTTTATGAGAATATCTCAGAAACTATTAATATTTTGTAATAAGTCATTGAAGCGGAAATGTTCATCTAAACGAGCTTGTTCTTATCAAATCAAAAAGTAGGTCATATGTTACGTAATAAGGGATTTTAAGGGCCAAAATCATAAATAATTGACGCCTCATATCTTGAAAACAACAAATATTTTAAAAAGCATTATTGAACAAAAGTTGTTCAGAATGATAATCTAAACAATATGTACATTTCGTTTTTTCCCTATGTGGCCCCGTTAGGGAGCTACAGTTTGGCCCCTAAAAATTACTTCTAGAAATAACTCGAGAACGGTAAAGAATTTCTAAATACTTGTTGAACAAAAAATGTTTGAAATGTCATGACCTTTCTTACGATATCAAGCAAAAGGGGCTGACCCTTTAAATTAGGGGCCCAGAAGGGTCCAAAGGTTTATGAGAATATCTCAGAAACTATTAATATTTTGTAATAAGTCATTGAAGTGGAAATGTTCATCTAAACGAGCTTGTTCTTATCAAATCAAAAAGTAGGTCATATGTTACGTAATAAGGGATTTTAAGGGCCAAAATCATAAATAATTGACGCCTCATATCTTGAAAACGACAAATATTTTGAAAAGCATTATTGAACAAAAGTTGTTCAGAATGATAATCTAAACAATATGTACATTTCATTATTTCCCTATGTGGCCCCGTTAGGGAGCTACAGTTTGGCCCCTAAATATTTCTTGTAGAGATAACTCGAGAACGGTAAAGAATTTCTAAATACTTGTTGAGCAAAAAATGTTTAAAATGACAAGGCCTTTCTTACGATATCAAGCAAAACGGGCTGGCCCTTTAAATTAGGGGTTCAGAAGGGTCCAAATGTTTTTGAGAATATCTCAGAAACTATTAATATTTTATGATAAGTTGTAGAAGCGGAAATGTTCATCTCAACGAGCTTGATCTTATCAAATCAAAAAGTAGGTCATATGTTACGTAATTAGAGATTTTAAGGGCCAAAATCGTAAATATTTGACGCCTCATATCTTTAAAACGACATATTTTTTGAAAAGCATTATTGAACAAAAGTTGTTCAATGTGTCATAACCTATCGATCAATATCAAAAAATGGGTCTGTGGGCCTCATGGCTCGCCTGTAGAGTCGATTTTTGTCGATATCAGTCGATTTCAAAAACTTGTAACTGGTAAATATTTTGTAAGGACATATTGAGCAAAAGTTGTTCAGTTTATCGAGATCTATCGATTGATATCAAGAAATAGGCCTATGGTCCTAATGGCTCGCCTGTAGAGTCGATTTTTTGTCGATATCGGTCGATCTCAATAACTTTTTACAGGTAAATATTTTGTAAAGACATATAGAAGTAAAGTTGTTGAGTCTATAGAGGGCTAACAAATGACATCAAGAAATAGGCCCGTGGGCCTTATGGCTCGCCTGGAGAGTCGAATTTCAAACGAATTTCACCGCAACTTTGCTTCAGAAGTTTATGATATGAAAAATTGATTATATCTAAAGTGTCTTAAAGTCAGAAACTAAATTGGGACTCATTTGTCTTTTTTTTTTTTTTAACTCCGAGTGCATCAACAAATCGGACGGAAGACCTACTCGTTGCTCGCAACGAGATTGTGTCTAGTTATTATTATTTTCCTTGGTAGTACACGCGTTTTTCTCAGCCATTTCTCGATCGATTTTCACGAAATTTTCAGGAAAGATGTCTTTTGGTGACGAGACTTTGCTTGCAAAATGTCGTGCTTGACGTCACTTCCGGTCAGGAGTTATCTCTCTTTTAGTGACTTTTTGAAGGGCCTTGTTGTCCACGCATCTCCTCCGTTAGTTTTGAAGCTAGAGTCTTGAAATTTCTACACAAGATAGAGTAAACATTTTAGAAGATTTGTGGGGGATTCGATTTTACCGGAGGCGATTTGCCTAAAGGCTCGCCTGGACCTGAAAAAATGGATGCCAAAATTGTTCGCCGATTTCGGCGATTTTTGACCTTTGATCTCCAATTTCTTTTTTCTTGCAAATATTTTGTTAAGACATGTAGAACAAAAGTTGTGCACATTTACAAGATCTTTCCGAAAATATCAAGATTTAGGGGCTAGCCCCTTCAATTAGGGATCTAGAAGGGCTCAAAGTCTACATCAAATATCTCAAAAATCGTTAATATTTTGGTATAAGTCAAAGAACAAAAAATGTTCATCTCAACAATCCAAATCTATTCATATAAAAATTTAGGTCATATGTTACGTAATAAGGGATTTTAAGGGCCAAAACCATAATTTTTTTACCCCTTGTATCTCGAAAACGACAAATATTTTGAAAAGCAATAAAGAACAAAAGTTGTTCAGAATGATGATCTGAACAATATGCATATTTCGTTTTTACCCTATGTGGCCCCGTTAGGGAGCTACAGTTTGGCCCGTAAAAATTACTTCTAGAAGTAACTCGAGAACAGTAGAGAATTTCTAAATACTTGTTGAACAAAAAATGTTTGAAATCTCATGACCTTTCTTACGATATCAAGCAAAAGGGGCTGACCCTTTAAATTAGGGGCCCAGAAGGGTTCAAAGGTTTATGAGAATATCTCAGAAACTATTAATATTTTGTAATAAGTCATTGAAGCGGAAATGTTCATCTAAACGAGCTTGTTCTTATCAAATCAAAAAGTAGGTCATATGTTACGTAATAAGGGATTTTAAGGGCCAAAATCATAAATAATTGACGCCTCATATCTTGAAAACGACAAATATTTTGAAAAGCATTATTGAACAAAAGTTGTTCAGAATGATAATCTAAACAATATGTACATTTCGTTTTTACCCTGTGTGGCCCCGTTAGGGAGCTACAGTTTGGCCCCTAAAAATTACTTCTAGAAGTAACTCGAGAACAGTAGAGAATTTCTAAATACTTGTTGAACAAAAAATGTTTGAAATCTCATGACCTTTCTTACGATATCAAGCAAAAGGGGCTGACACTTAAAATTAGGGGCCCAGAAGGGTCCAAAGGTTTATGAGAATATCTCAGAAACTATTAATATTTTGTAATAAGTCATTGAAGCGGAAATGTTCATCTAAACGAGCTTGTTCTTATCAAATCAAAAAGTAGGTCATATGTTACGTAATAAGGGATTTTAAGGGCCAAAATCATAAATAATTGACGCCTCATATCTTGAAAACGACAAATATTTTGAAAAGCATTATTGAACAAAAGTTGTTCAGAATGATAATCTAAACAATATGTACATTTCGTTTTTTCCCTATGTGGCCCCGTTAGGGAGCTACAGTTTGGCCCCTAAATATTTCTTGTAGAGATAACTCGAGAACGGTAAAGAATTTCTAAATACTTGTTGAGCAAAAAATGTTTAAAATGACAAGGCCTTTCTTACGATATCAAGCAAAACGGGCTGGCCCTTTAAATTAGGGGTTCAGAAGGGTCCAAATGTTTTTGAGAATATCTCAGAAACTATTAATATTTTATAATAAGTTGTAGAAGCGGAAATGTTCATCTCAACGAGCTTGATCTTATCAAATCAAAAAATAGGTCATATGTTACGTAATTAGAGATTTTAAGGGCCAAAATCGTAAATATTTGACGCCTCATATCTTTAAAACGACATATTTTTTGAAAAGCATTATTGAACAAAAGTTGTTCAATGTGTCATAACCTATCGATCAATATCAAAAAATGGGTCTGTGGGCCTCATGGCTCGCCTGTAGAGTCGATTTTTGTCGATATCAGTCGATTTCAAAAACTTGTAACTGGTAAACATTTTGTAAGGACATATTGAGCAAAAGTTGTTCAGTTTATCGAGATCTATCGATTGATATCAAGAAATAGGCCTATGGTCCTAATGGCTCGCCTGTAGAGTTGATTTTTTGTCGATATCGGTCGATCTCAATAACTTTTTACAGGTAAATATTTTGTAAAGACATATAGAACTAAAGTTGTTGAGTCTATAGAGGGCTAACAAATGACATCAAGAAATAGGCCCGCG
Organism: Ostrea edulis; assembly: GCF_947568905.1. NCBI lineage: Eukaryota > Metazoa > Mollusca > Bivalvia > Ostreida > Ostreidae > Ostrea > Ostrea edulis. Next base: position 109,541,460 of record NC_079164.1, read on the forward strand.
GGCCTTATCGCTCGCCTGGAGAGTCGAATTTCAAACGAATTTCACCGCAACTTTGCTTCAGAAGCTTATGATATGAAAAATTGATTCTATCTAAAGTGTCTTAAAGTCGGAAACTAAATTGGGACTCATTTGTCTTTTTTTTTTTTTTTTTGAACTCCGAGTGCATCAACAAATCGGACGGAAGACCTACTCGTTGCTCGCAACGAGATCGTGTCTAGTTATTATTATTTTTTTTTCCCTTTCGTCTCCTAAACCGTTGGATGGATTTTCCTGAAACTTTCACAGGTTATAGACAACGATGGTAGCTCGAGGCATTTTTTTCATTTTTTTGAAAATTCACTTCCGTTCGTCAGATACGTCCGATTTTCCGGTTTTTGAAAGAAACTTTGTCCGGGGGTAAACTTGAAAACCACTAAAGATAATCGAATGAAACTTTCAGGGATGATAGATCTATTTTCTCTATGGTGCATGCACGTAATATTTTTTGTCGCCGTCACTTCCGGTCGTCACCGGAAGTGATCAAATAAATCATCAATTTCAAACTTTTTTCTTTCAAATTGAAACCTACTTTGGTTTACTATATCTCGTTCTAATTCTCGAAAAATGTTGACCCCACCGGAAGTGGAATCTCCAACTTCCGGTTGTATCAAAGAAAGACTATTCATTCTCTCATTTTTCAGTGCCATAAATCTCGGTCATGAAACCAGATAATGAGTTGAGTTTTACATATATTATAGTCACTATAAATGTCTAGAGTAACGTCAAATATTTTTGTAAAATTCACTTCCGGTCGGCAAATACGGCTTATGAGCTGTTTTCGTTGTCAATCGTTTTTCTCAGAAACGGTAAAAGATAGAGTCACCAAAATTTCAGAGTTAATAGATCTCACTTTGTAGGGGTGCAGTAGGGGGTTAAGAATGTCGGACGTCACTTCCGGTCGTCACCGGAAGTGATTAATAAATCATAAATTTCAAACTTTTTTCTTTCAAATTGAAACCTATATCGGTTTATTAGGTCTCGTTCTAATTCTCAAAAACTATTGACCCCACCGGAAGTTGAATCTCCAACTTCCGGTTATATGAAAGAAAAACTATTCATTCTCTCATTTTTCAGTGCCATAAATCTCGGTCATAAAACAAGTTAATGATTTGAATTTTACATATGTTATAGACATTATAAATGTCTAGTGTAAATTTAAATAGTTTTGTAAAATTCACTTCCGGTCGTGAGATATGGGGTGGACATATTCAAACCTTGTTTTTTCAGTTTCTCAATAATGAATATAGATAGACGCTTGAAACTTGTAGAGTTGATCAACTAACATTAGTCCATTGTACACATACATTCAAGTTTTTCGTCCGTCACTTCCGGTCTATACCGGAAGTATTTGAAAAATGTCGATTTTCCGATTTCTTCCAGTGATTTCTCAGAGATGGTGGATAGATTTTCTTGAAATTTTCAGGAATAATGTCTTATGAAAGGACCTTCCTATAACTATTTTTGTTTTTACAAAATTCACTTCCGGTCGGAAAATATGGCCGATTTTCTGTTTCTCAAAAGGAATTTTGTCCAGCATTTTTTTTGGAAAAGGTAAAATATAGGTTCATCAATTATTCAGGAATTATAAATCTCCGTTTGCAGTCGTGCAGTAGAGGGTTGAACATGTCGACCGTCACTTCCTGTCGTCACCGGAAGTGATGGAAAGAATCGCAAATTTCAAACTTTTTCTTGTAAATTGAAACCTATACTAGTTTATTAAGTCTCTTTGAAAGTGTCAAAAGAATATTGACTCCGTTGGTAGTCAAAACAACTACTTCCGGTTTCTTGATAAAATACCTTTTTACTTTTCATCTCTTTGTCACCATAAATCTCGCGTATATTTGAAGTCTTTCATATGATTTTCACATGTCATAATAAAAGTATCAACTTCTAAAGTTTGGATCATTTTGTTTTTCAAAATTGACTTCCGGTCGGTAGTAACCTACTACTTTTTCTTTCTTTAGTCTACTTGTTTTTGTTGAGAACTCTTTCAGATAGAGACGTGAAATTTTCAGGGAATATAGACAGTAAAGAGTCGCTGTCATTTATAGGAAAACGCATCATAAAAGTACTTCCGGTCATCACCGGAAGTTAGGAGAAATTAGTAAAAAATTCGATAATACATTTCTCATTCACTTTTAAGGCACATTTTCTGATATATTTAAATGGTTTTCGTAGGAACAGAAAGCTCTTTACCGGAAGTGATCTAACGGAAGACCTACTCATTACTAGTAATGAGTTTCTAGTTATTATTATTATTTTTTTTTTTTTTCCCTTTCGTCTCCTAGACCGTTGGATGGATTTTCCTGAAACTTTCACAAGTTATAGGGAACGATGGTACCTCGAGGCATTTTTTTCATTTTTCCAAAATTCACTTCCGTTCGTGAGATACGTCCGATTTTCCGGTTTTTGAAAGCAACTTTGTCCGGGGGTAAACTTGAAAACCACTAAAGATAATTGAATGAAACTTTCAGGGATGATAGATCTATATTCTCTATGGTGCATGCACGTAATATTTTTTGTCGCCGTCACTTCCGGTCGTCACCGGAAGTGATTAAGTAAATCATCAATTTCAAACTTTTTTCTTTCAAATTGAAAGCTATTTCGGTTTACTAGGTCTTGTTCTAATTCTAAGAAAATGTTGACCCCACCGGAAGTTGAATCTCCAACTTCCGGTTATATCAAAGAAAGACCAATTATTCTCTCATTTTTCAGTGCCATAAATCTCGGTCATGAAACTAGTTAATGAGTTGAGTTTTACATATATTATAGTCACTATAAATGTCTAGAGTAACCTCTCATATTTTTGTAAAATTTACTTCCGGTCGGCAAATACGGCTTATAAGCTGTTTTCGTTGTCCAGCGTTTTTCTCAGAAACGGTAAAAGATAGAGTCATCAAATTTTCAGAGTTAATAGATCTCACTTTGTAGGCGTGCAGTAGGGGGTTAAGAATGTCGGCCGTCACTTCCGGTCGTCACCGGAAGTGATTAAATGAATCATATATTTCAAACTTTTTTCTTTCAAACTGAAACCTATATCAGTTTACTAGGTCTGGTTCTAATTCTCAAAAAAATGTTGACCCCACCGGAAGTTGAAACTCCAACTTCCGGTTATATCAAAGAAAGACTATTCATTCTGTCATTTTTCAGTGCCATAAATCTCGGTCATAAAACAAGTTAATGCTTTGAATTTTACATATCTTATAGACACTATAAATGTCTAGAGTAAATTTAAATATTTTTGAAAAAATTCACTTCCTGTCGTGAGATATAGGGTGGACATATTCAAACCTTGTTTTTTCAGTTTCTCAATAATGAATATAGATAGACGCTTGAAACTTGTAGAGTTGATCAACTAACATTAGTCCATTGCACACATACATTCAATTTTTTCGTCCGTCACTTCCGGTCTATACCGGAAGTATTTGAAAAAATGTCGATTTTCCGATTTCTTCGAGTGATTTCTCAGAGATGGCTGAAATTTTCAGCAATAAAGTCTTATGAAATGACCTTGCTATAATTATTTTTGTTTTTACAACATTCACTTCCGGTCGGAAAATATGGCCGATTTTCTGTTTCTCAAAAGGAATTTTGCCCAGCATTTTTCTTTTAAAGGGTAAAATATAGGTTCATCAAATATTCAGGGATGATCAATCTCCGTTTGTAAGCGTGCAGCAGGGGGTTGAACATGTCGACCGTCACTTCCTGTCGTCACCGGAAGTGATGGAAAGAATCGCTAATTTCAAACTTTTCCCTTTAAATTGAAACTTATACTAGTTTATTAACTCTCTTTCAAAGTGTCAAAAGAATATTGACTCTGTCGGTAGTCAAAACGACTATTTCCGGTTTCTTGATAAAATATCTTTTTACTTTTCCTCTCTTTGTCCCCATTAATCTCGCTTATATTTGAAGTCTTTCATATGATTTTCACATGTCTTAATCAAAGTATCAACTTCTAAAGTTTTGATAATTTAATATTTCCAAATTGACTTCCGGTCGGTAGTAACTTACTACTTTTTCTTTCTTTAGTCTACTTCTTTTTGTTGAGAGCTCTTTCAGATAGAAACGTGAAATTTTCAGGGAATATAGACAGTAAAGAGCCGCTGTCATTTATAGGAAAACGCATCTGAATAGTACTTCCGGTCGTCACCGGAAGTTACAAGAAAGGAGTAAAAAATTCGATAATACATTTTTCATTCATTGTTAAGGCACATTTTCTGATACATTTAAATGGTTTTCGTAGGAATAGAAAGCTCTTTACCGGAAGTGGTCAAACGGAAGACCTACTCATTACTAGTAATGAGTGTCTAGTTATTATTATTATTATTATTTTTTCCCTTTCGTCTCCGAGACCGCTGGATGGATTTTCCTGAAACTTTCACAGGTTATAGACAACGATGGTACCTCGAGGCATTTTTTTCATTTTTTCAAAATTCACTTCCGTTCGTCAGATACGTCCGATTTTCCGGTTTTTGAAAGAAACTTTGTCCGGGGGTAAACTTGAAAACCACTAAAGATAATCGAATAAAATTTTCAGGGATGATAGATCTATTTTCTCTATGGTGCATACACGTAATATTTTTTGTCGCCGTCACTTCCGGTCGTCACCGGAAGTGATTAAATAAATCATCAATTTCAAACTTTTTTCTTTTAAATTGAAACCTACTTTGGTTTACTATATCTCGTTGTAAATCTCAAAAAATGTTGACCCCACCGGAAGTTGAATCTCCAACTTCCGGTTATATCAAAGAAAGACTATTCATTCTGTCATTTTTCAGTGCCATAAATCTCGGTCATGAAACTAGTTAATGAGTTGAGTTTTACATATATTATAGTCACTATAAATGTCTAGAGTAATGTCAAATATTTTTGTAAAATTTACTTCCGGTCGGCAAATACGGCTTATAAGCTGTTTTCGTTGTCAAGCGTTTTTCTCAGAAACGGTAAAAGATAGAGTCACCAAATTTTCAGATTTAATAGATCTCACTTTGTAGGGGTGTAGTAGGGGGTTAAGAATGTCGGCCGTCACTTCCGGTCGTCACCGGAAGTGATTAATAAATCATAAATTTAAAACTTTTTTCTTTGAAAATGTAACCTATATCGGTTTATTAGGTATCGTTGTAATTCTCAAAAACTATTGACCCCACCGGAAGTTGAAACTCCAACTTCCGGTTATATCAAAGAAAGCCTGTTCATTCTCTCATTTTTCAGTGCCATAAATCTCGGTCATAAAACAAGTTAATGATTTAAATTTTACATATCTTATAGACATTATAAATGTCTAGTGTAAATTGAAATATTTTTGTAAAATTCACTTCCGGTCGTGAGATATGGGGTGGACATATTCAAACCTTGTTTTTTCAGTTTCTCAATAATGAATATAGATAAACGCTTGAAACTTGTAGAGTTGATCAACTAACATTAGTCCATTGTACACATACAATCAATTTTTTCGTCCGTCACTTCCGGTCTATACCGGAAGTATTTGAAAAATGTCGATTTTCCGATTTCTTCGAGTGATTTCTCAGAGATGGTGGATAGATTTTCTTGAAATTTTCAGGAATAATGTCTTATGAAAGGACCTTCCTATAACTAATTTTGTTTTTACAAAATTCACTTCCGATCGGAAAATATGGCCGATTTTCTGTTTCTCAAAAGGAATTTTGTCCAGCATTTTTCTTGGAAAAGGTAAAATATAGGTTCATCAATTATTCAGGAATTATAAATCTCCGTTTGCAGTCGTGCAGTAGAGGGTTGAACATGTCGACCGTCACTTCCTGTCGTCACCGGAAGTGATGGAAAGAATCGCAAATTTCAAACTTTTTCTTGTAAATTGAAACCTATACTAGTTTATTAAGTCTCTTTGAAAGTGTCAAAAGAATATTGACTCCGTTGGTAGTCAAAACAACTACTTCCGGTTTCTTGATAAAATACCTTTTTACTTTTCATCTCTTTGTCACCATAAATCTCGCGTATATTTGAAGTCTTTCATATGATTTTCACATGTCATAATAAAAGTATCAACTTCTAGAGATTGGATCATTTTGTTTTTCAAAATTGACTTCTGGTCGATAGTAACCTACTACTTTTTCTTTCTTTAGTCTACTTGTTTTTGTTGAGAACTCTTTCAGATAGAGACGTGAAATTTTCAGGGAATATAGACAGTAAAGAGTCGCTGTCATTTATAGGAAAACGCATCATAAAAGTACTTCCGGTCATCACCGGAAGTTACGAGAAATGAGTAAAAAATTCGATAATACATTTCTCATTCATTGTTAATGCACATTTTCTGATATATTTAAATGGTTTTCGTAGGAACAGAAAGCTCTTTACCGGAAGTGATCTAACGGAAGACCTACTCATTACTAGTAATGAGTTTCTAGTTATTATTATTAAGGTCTTCCGTTGGATTAAGTGATTCTAGTGATTCTACTGTTTATTATTAAGGTCTTCCGTCTTCTGCGGAAGACCTTACTATTATTGTTCGCGTTCTTCTTCTTCATTATTATTATTATTATTATTATTATTTTCCTTGGTAGTACACGCGTTTTTCTCAGCCATTTCTCGATCGATTTTCACGAAATTTTCAGGAAAGATGTCTTTTGGTGACGAGACTTTGCATGCAAAATTTCGTGCTTGACGTCACTTCCGGTCAGGAGTTATCTCTCTTTTAGTGACTTTTTGAAGGGCCTTGTTGTCCACGCATCTCCTCCGTTAGTTTTGAAGCTAGAGTCTTGAAATTTCTACACAAGATAGAGTAAACATTTTAGAAGATTTGTGGGGGATTCGATTTTACCGGAGGCGATTTGTCTAAACGCTCGCCTGGACCTGAAAAAATGGATGCCAAAATTTTTCGCCGATTTCGGCGATTTTTGACCTTTGATCTCCAATATCTTTTTCCTTGCAAATATTTTGTTAAGACATGTAGAACAAAAGTTGTGCACATTTACGAGATCTTTTCGAAAATATCAAGATTTAGGGGCTAGTCCCTTCAATTAGGGATCTAGAAGGGCTCAAAGTCTACATCAAATATCTCAAAAATCGTTAATATTTTGGTATAAGTCAAAGAACAAAAAATGTTCATCTCAACAATCCAAACCTATTCATATAAAAATTTAGATGATATGTTACGTAATAAGGGATTTTAAGGGCCAAAACCATAAATGTTTTACCCCTTGTATCTCGAAAACGACAAATATTTTGAAAAGCAATAAAGAACAAAAGTTGTTCAGAATGATGATCTGAACAATATGCATATTTCGTTTTTACCCTATGTGGCCCCGTTAGGGAGCTACAGTTTGGCCCCTAAAAATTACTTCTAGAAATAACTCGAGAACGGTAAAGAATTTCTAAATACTTGTTGAACAAAAAATGTTTGAAATGTCATGACCTTTCTTACGATATCAAGCAAAAGGGGCTGATCCTTTTAATTAGGGGCCCAGAAGGGTCCAAAGGTTTATGAGAATATCTCAGAAACTATTAATATTTTGTAATAAGTCATTGAAGCGGAAATGTTCATCTAAACAAGCTTGTTCTCATCAAATCAAAAAGTAGGTCATATGTTACGTAATAAGGGATTTTAAGGGCCAAAATCATAAATAATTGACGCCTCATATCTTGAAAACGACAAATATTTTGAAAAGCATTATTGAACAAAAGTTGTTCAGAATGATAATCTAAAGAATATGTACATTTCGTTTTTTCCCTATATGGCCCCGTTAGGGAGCTACAGTTTGGCCCCTATATATTTCTTGTAGAGATAACTCGAGAACAGTAAAGAATTTCTAAATACTTGTTGAGCAAAAAATGTTTAAAATGACAAGGCCTTTCTTACGATATCAAGCAAAACGGGCTGGCCCTTTAAATTAGGGGTTCAGAAGGGTCCAAATGTTTTTGAGAATATCTCAGAAACTATTAATATTTTATAATAAGTTGTAGAAGCGGAAATGTTCATCTCAACGAGCTTGATCTTATCAAATCAAAAAGTAGGTCATATGTTACGTAATTAGAGATTTTAAGGGCCAAAATCGTAAATATTTGACGCCTCATATCTTTAAAACGACATATTTTTTGAAAAGCATTATTGAACAAAAGTTGTTCAATGTGTCATAACCTATCGATCAATATCCAAAAATGGGTCTGTGGGCCTCATGGCTCGCCTGTAGAGTCGATTTTTGTCGATATCAGTCGATTTCAAAAACTTGTAACTGGTAAATATTTTGTAAGGACATATTGAACAAAAGTTGTTCAGTTTATTGAGATCTATCGATTGATATCAAGAAATAGGCCTATGGTCCTAATGGCTCGCCTGTAGAGTCGATTTTTTGTCGATATCGGTAGATCTCAATAACTTTTTACAGGTAAATATTTTGTAAAGACATATAGAGCTAAAGTTGTTGAGTCTATAGAGGGCTAACAAATGACATCAAGAAATAGGCCCGCGGGCCTTATGGCTCGCCTGGAGAGTCGAATTTCAAACGAATTTCACCGCAACTTTGCTTCAAAAGCTTATGATATGAAAAATTGATTCTATCTAAAGTGTCTTAAAGTCGGAAACAAAATTGGGACTCATTTGTCTTTTTTTTATATTTTTTTTTTGAACTCCGAGTGCATCAACAAATCGGACGGAAGACCTACTCGTTGCTCGCAACGAGATCGTGTCTAGTTATTATTATTTTTTTTTCCCTTTCGTCTCCTAAACCGTTGGATGGATTTTCCTGAAACTTTCACAGGTTATAGACAACGATGGTAGCTCGAGGCATTTTTTTCATTTTTTTGAAAATTCACTTCCGTTCGTCAGATACGTCCGATTTTCCGGTTTTTGAAAGAAACTTTGTCCGGGGTAAACTTGAAAACCACTAAAGATAATCGAATGAAACTTTCAGGGATGATAGATCTATATTCTCTATGGTGCATGCACGTAATATTTTTTGTCGCCGTCACTTCCGGTCGTCACTGGAAGTGATCAAATAAATCATCAATTTCAAACTTTTTTCTTTCAAATTGAAACCTACTTTGGTTTACTATATCTCGTTCTAATTCTCAAAAAATGTTGACCCCACCGGAAGTGGAATCTTCAACTTCCGGTTGTATCAAAGAAAGACTATTCATTCTCTCATTTTTCAGTGCCATAAATCTCGGTCATGAAACCAGATAATGAGTTGAGTTTTACATATATTATAGTCACTATAAATGTCTAGAGTAACGTCAAATATTTTTGTAAAATTCACTTCCGGTCGGCAAATACGGCTTATGAGCTGTTTTCGTTGTCAATCGTTTTTCTCAGAAACGGTAAAAGATAGAGTCACCAAAATTTCAGAGTTAATAGATCTCACTTTGTAGGGGTGTAGTAGGGGGTTAAGAATGTCGGACGTCACTTCCGGTCGTCACCGGAAGTGATTAATAAATCATAAATTTCAAACTTTTTTCTATCAAATTGAAACCTATATCGGTTTATTAGGTCTCGTTCTAATTCTCAAAAACTATTGACCCCACCGGAAGTTGAATCTCCAACTTCCGGTTATATGAAAGAAAAACTATTCATTCTCTCATTTTTCAGTGCCATAAATCTCGGTCATAAAACAAGTTAATGATTTGAATTTTACATATGTTATAGACATTATAAATGTCTAGTGTAAATTTAAATAGTTTTGTAAAATTCACTTCCGGTCGTGAGATATGGGGTGGACATATTCAAACCTTGTTTTTTCAGTTTCTCAATAATGAATATAGATAGACGCTTGAAACTTGTAGAGTTGATCAACTAACATTAGTCCATTGTACACATACATTCAAGTTTTTCGTCCGTCACTTCCGGTCTATACCGGAAGTATTTGAAAAATGTCGATTTTCCGATTTCTTCCAGTGATTTCTCAGAGATGGTGGATAGATTTTCTTGAAATTTTCAGGAATAATGTCTTATGAAAGGACCTTCCTATAACTATTTTTGTTTTTACAAAATTCACTTCCGGTCGGAAAATATGGCCGATTTTCTGTTTCTCAAAAGGAATTTTGTCCAGCATTTTTTTTGGAAAAGGTAAAATATAGGTTCATCAATTATTCAGGAATTATAAATCTCGGTTTGCAGTCTTGCAGTAGAAGGTTGAACATGTCGACCCTCACTTCCTGTCGTCACCGGAAGTGATGGAAAGAATCGCAAATTTCAAACTTTTTCTTTTAAATTGAAACCTATACTAGTTTATTAAGTCTCTTTGAAAGTGCCAAAAGAATATTGACTCCGTTGGTAGTCAAAACAACTACTTCCGGTTTCTTGATAAAATACCTTTTTACTTTTCATCTCTTTGTCACCATAAATCTCGCGTATATTTGAAGTCTTTCATATGATTTTCACATGTCATAATAAAAGTATCAACTTCTACAGTTTGGATCATTTTGTTTTTCAAAATTGACTTCCGGTCGGTAGTAACCTACTACTTTTTCTTTCTTTAGTCTACTTGTTTTTGTTGAGAACTCTTTCAGATAGAGACGTGAAATTTTCAGGGAATATAGACAGTAAAGAGTCGCTGTCATTTATAGGAAAACGCATCATAAAAGTACTTCCGGTCATCACCGGAAGTTACGAGAAATAAGTAAAAAATTCGATAATACATTTCTCATTCATTGTTAAGGCACATTTTCTGATATATTTAAATGGTTTTCGTAGGAACAGACAGCTCTTTACCGGAAGTGATCTAACGGAAGACCTACTCATTACTAGTAATGAGTTTCTAGTTATTATTATTATTATTATTATTATTTTTTCCCTTTCGTCTCCTAAACCGTTGGATGGATTTTCCTGAAACTTTCACAGGTTTTAGACAACGATGGTACCTCGAGGAATTTTTTTCATTTTTTCAAAATTCACTTCCGTTCGTCAGATACGTCCGATTTTCCGGTTTTTGAAAGAAACTTTGTCCGGGGGTAAACTTGAAAACCACAAAAGATAATCAAATGAAACTTTCAGGGATGACAGATCTATCTTCTCTATGGTGCATGCACGTAATATTTTTTGTCGCCGTCACTTCCGGTCGTCACCGGAAGTGATTAAATAAATCATTAATTTCAAACTTTTTTCTTTCAAATTGAAACCTATATCGTTTTACTAGGTCTAGTTCTAATTCTCAAAAAATGTTGATCCCACCGGAAGTTGAATCTCCAACTTCCGGTTATATCAAAGAAAGACTATTCATTCTCTCATTTTTCAGTGCCATAAATCTTGGTCATGAAACCAGTTAATGAGTTGAGTTTTACATATATTATAGTCACTATAAATGTCTAGAGTAACTTTAAATATTTTTGTAAAATTCACTTCCGGTCGGTAAATACGGCTTATTAGCTGTTTTCGTTGTACAGCGTTTTTCTCAGAAACGGTTAAAGATACAGTCATCAAATTTTCAGAGTTAATAGATCTCACTTTGTAGGTTAAGGTCTTCCGTTTCCAACGGAAGACCTTCTAGTGATTCTACTGTTTATTATTATTATTATGTTCCCCAAACAAAGTTTGGGAACATATTGTTTTTACTCTGTTTCTTCTTCTTCTTCTTATTATTATTATTATTCTTTTTCTCCGGTACTTTTTTGTCCGGTAGTGTTCTCAGAAACTACAAAAGGGATCGATATGAAACTTTCGAGGATGATAGTATAGCGTTTGTAGATGTGCATAGTGATAGTCATTTTGTCTGCACGTGCATGTACGCGCGCGCACGTGCATTGCAATTTTGGTACAAAAAATGGAAAATCAGAATATTGAAGGAAGCGATATAAAACCTAAATAGGATGATAGTATATCATTTGTACATATGAAAAATAATATTTATTTTGTCAGCACGTGCACGCATGCGCGTGCACGCGCATTACAAAATTTGTACGCTAACTTTGGAATCAGTCTAACTTTTTTGTTGTTCATTGAAATGGCTTGAAATTCAAATCATAGGTAGATATTGAGACTCTTAACTGATTTGCATGGTCAAAATTACCAATTTGCACGCGCATGCACGTGCGCTTCATTTTGATTGGATAATACTAAAACGTTTGTAACTATCTTGTTTATGAAGTGAATGAGATGATATTCACAGCATATGTAGACAATATGTGTATCTATATATTGGTGTAAGAAAAAAAATGCCAACGCACATGCGCATGCGCGTGCAACGTTTTTAAATTTTCAATTTTTAAAGGGCGATAACGTTTTTGTTTTTCATCAAATTTTATTGATATTAATGGTTTAGATGTGTCTTGGTACTCCTTACAAATTGCTGTGGTTAGAATTACTGCTCAGCACGTGCATACACGTGTGCTGAATTCTGATTGGACGATTTTAAAATCGTTATAACTTCCTTATATTTGGTGGAAACGTTATGAAATTCACACTGTGGGTATATGATACAAATGTCTGTTGAACGACATCAACAAAAATTCGGAATCATACACGCATGCGCGTGTATGCGTGTGCAACGCTTTCTTTCATTTTTTGGTACTGAAATGACCATATTGAACGTACTACATGTAATTAAAGGCTAAAATAAAATGATTTTTTGCTATAGATTCACAAGGACATCACTTTTTAATTGGGGGAGGTTTGGGGAACATATGTAACGGTCCCCGTTACAATTAGAACTAGTTATTATTATTTTTTTTTTCCCTTTCGTCTCCTAAACTGTTGGATGGATTTTCCTGAAACTTTCACAGGTTATAGACAACGATGGTACCTCGAGGCATTTTTTTCATTTTTTCAAAATTCACTTCCGTTCGTCAGATACGTCCGATTTTCCGGTTTTTGAAAGAAACTTTGTCCGGGGGTAAACTTGAAAACCACAAAAGATAATCAAATGAAACTTTCAGGGATGACAGATCTATCTTCTCTATGGTGCATGCACGTAATATTTTTTGTCGCCGTCACTTCCGGTCGTCACCGGAAGTGATTAAATAAATCATTAATTTCAAACTTTTTTCTTTCAAATTGAAACCTATATCGTTTTACTAGGTCTAGTTCTAATTCTCAAAAAATGTTGATCCCACCGGAAGTTGAATCTCCAACTTCCGGTTATATCAAAGAAAGACTATTCATTCTCTCATTTTTCAGTGCCATAAATCTTGGTCATGAAACCAGTTAATGAGTTGAGTTTTACATATATTATAGTCACTATAAATGTCTAGAGTAACTTTAAATATTTTTGTAAAATTCACTTCCGGTCGGCAAATACGGTTTATTAGCTGTTTTCGTTGTACAGCGTTTTTCTCAGAAACGGTTAAAGATACAGTCATCAAATTTTCAGAGTTAATAGATCTCACTTTGTAGGCGTGCAGTAGGGGGTTAAGAATGTCGACCGTCACTTCCGGTCGTCACCGGAAGTGATTAAATTAATCATCAATTTCAAACTTTTTTCTTTCAAATTGAAGCCTATATCGGTTGACTAGGTCTCGTTCTAATTCTCAAAAAATGTTGATCCCACCGGAAGTTGAATCTCCAACTTCCGGTTATATCAAAGAAAGACTATTCATTCTCTCATTTTTCAGTGCCATAAATCTCGGTCATAAAACAAGTTAATGATTTGAATTTTACATATGTTATAGACACTATACATGTCTAGAGTATACTTAAATATTTTTGTAAAATTCACTTCCGGTCGTGAGATATGGGGTGGATATATTGAAGCCTTGTTTTTTCAGTTTCTCAATAATGAATATAGATAGACGCTTGAAACTTGTCGAGTTGATTAACTAACATTAGTCCATTGTACACATACATTCAATTTTTTCGTCCGTCACTTCCGGTCTATACCGGAAGTGTTTTAAAAAATGTCGATTATCCGATTTCTTCGAGTGATTTCTCAGAGATGGCTGGATATATTTTCTTGAAATTTTCAGGAATAATGTCTTATGAAATGACCTTGCTATAATTATTTTTGTTTTTACAAAATTCACTTCCGGTCGAAAAATATGGCCGATATTCTGTCTCTCAAAAGGAATTTTGTCCAGTATTTTTCTTGGAAAAGGTAAAATATAGGTTCATCAAATATTCAGGGATAATCAATCTCCGTTTATAAGCGTGCAGTAGGGGGTTGAACCGTCACTTCCTGTCGTCACCGGAAGTGATTGAAGGAATCGCAAATTTCAAACTTTTTCTTTCAAATTGAAACCTATACTAGTTTATAAACTCTCTTTCAAAGTGTCAAAAGAATATTGAGTCTGTCGGTAGTCAAAACAACTACTTCCGGTTTCTTCATAAAATACCTTTTCTCTTTTTGTCTCTTTGTCCCCATAAATCTCGCTTATATTTGAAGTCTTTCATATGATTTTCACATGTCTTAATAAAAAGTATCAACTTCTAGAGTTTTGATGATTTTGTTTTTCAAAATTGACTTCCGGTCGGTAGTAACCTACTACTTTCTCTTTCTTTAGTCTACTTCTTTTTGTTGAGAACTCTTTCAGATAGAGACGTGAAATTTTCAGGGAATATAGACAGTAAAGAGTCGCTGTCATTTATAGGAAAACACATCTGAATAGTACTTCCGGTCGTCACCGGAAGTTACAAGAAATGAGTAAAAAATTCGATAATACACTTCTCATTTATTGTTAAAGTACATTCTCTGATATATTTGAATGGTTTTTGTAGGATCAGAAAACTCTTTACCGGAAGTGAACAAACGGAAGACCTACTCATTACTAGTAATGAGTTTCTAGTTAAGGTCTTCCGTCTCCTGCGGAAGACCTTACTATTATTGTTCGCGTTCTTCTTCTTCATTATTAAGGTCTTCCGTCTCCTTCGGTAGACCTTACTATTATTGTTCGCGTTCTTCTTCTTCATTATTATTATTATTATTTTCCTTGGTAGTACACGCGTTTTTCTCAGCCATTTCTCGATCGATTTTCACAAAATTTTCAGGAAAGATGTCTTTTGGTGACGAGACTTTGCTTGCAAAATTTCGTTCTTGACGTCACTTCCGGTCAGGAGTTATCTCTCTTTTAGTGACTTTTTGAAGGGCCTTGTTGTCCACACATCTCCTCCATTAGTTTTGAAGCTAGAGTCTTGAAATTTCTACACAAGATAGAGTAAACATTTTAGAAGATTTGTGGGGGATTCGATTTTACCGGAGGCGATTTGCCTAAACGCTCGTCTGGACCTGAAAAAATGGATGCCAAAATTGTTCGCCGATTTCGGCGATTTTTGACCTTTGATCTCCAATATCTTTTTTCTTGCAAATATTTTGTTAAGACATGTAGAACAAAAGTTGTGCACATTTACGAGATCTTTTCGAAAATATCAAGATTTAGGGGCTAGTCCCTTCAATTAGGGATCTAGAAGGGCTCAAAGTCTACATCAAATATCTCAAAAATCGTTAATATTTTGGTATAAGTCAAAGAACAAAAAATGTTCATCTCAACAATCCAAATCTATTCATATACAAATTTAGGTCATATGTTGCGTAATAAGGGATTTTAAGGGCCAAAACCATAAATTTTTTACCCCTTGTATCTCGAAAACGACAAATATTTTGAAAAGCAATAAAGAACAAAAGTTGTTCAGAATGATGATCTGAACAATATGCATATTTCGTTTTTACCCTATGTGGCCCCGTTAGGGAGCTACAGTTTGGCCCCTAAAAATTACTTCTAGAAATAACTCGAGAACGGTAAAGAATTTCTAAATACTTGTTGAACAAAAAATGTTTGAAATGTCATGACCTTTCTTACGATATCAAGCAAAACGGGCTGGCCCTTTAAATTAGGGGTTCAGAAGGGTCCAAATGTTTTTGAGAATATCTCAGAAACTATTAATATTTTGTAATAAGTTGTATAAGCGGAAATGTTCATCTCAACGAGCTTGATCTTATCAAATCAAAAAGTAGGTCATATGTTACGTAATTAGAGATTTTAAGGGCCAAAATCGTAAATATTTGACGCCTCATATCTTTAAAACGACATATTTTTTGAAAAGCATTATTGAACAAAAGTTGTTCAATGTGTCACAACCTATCGATCAATATCCAAAAATGGGTCTGTGGGCCTCATGGCTCGCCTGTAGAGTCGATTTTTGTCGATATCAGTCGATTTCAAAAACTTGTAACTGGTAAATATTTTGTAAGGACATATTGAACAAAAGTTGTTCAGTTTATCGAGATCAATCGATTGATATCAAGAAATAGGCCTATGGTCCTAATGGCTCGCCTGTAGAGTCGATTTTTTGTCGATATCGGTCGATCTCAATAACTTTTTACAGGTAAATATTTTGTAAAAACATATAGAACTAAAGTTGTTGAGTCTATAGAGGGCTAACAAATGACATCAAGAAATAGGCCCGCGGGCCTTATGGCTCGCCTGGAGAGTCGAATTTCAAACGAATTTCACCGCAACTTTGCTTCAGAAGCTTATGATATGAAAAATTGATTATATCTAAAGTGTCTTAAAGTCGGAAACTAAATTGGGACTCATTTGTCTTTTTTTTTTTTTTTTTTTAACTCCGAGTGCATCAACAAATCGGACGGAAGACCTACTCGTTGCTCGCAACGAGATCGTGTCTAGTTATTATTATTATTATTATTATTATTATTATTATTTTCCCTTTCGTCTCCGAGACCGTTGAATGGATTTTCCTGAAACTTTCACAAGTTATAGGGAACGATGGTACCTCGAGTCATTTTTTTCATTTTTTCAAAATTCACTTCCGTTCGTCAGATACGTCCGATTTTCCGGTTTTTGAAAGAAACTTTGTCCGGAGGTAAACTTGAAAACCACTAAAGATAATCGAATGAAACTTTTAGGGATGATAGATCTATATTCTCTATGGTGCATGCACGTAATATTTTTTGTCGCCGTCACTTCCGGTCGTGACGGAAGTGATTAAATAAATCATTAATTTCAAACTTTTTTCTTTTAAATTGAAACCTACTTTGGTTTACTATATCTCGTTCTAAATCTCAAAAAATGTTGACCCCACCGGAAGTTGAATCTCCAACTTCCGGTTATATCAAAGAAAGACTATTCATTCTGTCATTTTTCAGTGCCATAAATCTCGGTCATGAAACTAGTTAATGAGTTGAGTTTTACATATATTATAGTCACTATAAATGTCTAGAGTAATGTCAAATATTTTTGTAAAATTTACTTCCGGTCGGCAAATACGGCTTATGAGCTGTTTTCGTTGTCAAGCGTTTTTCTCAGAAACGGTAAAAGATAGAGTCACCAAATTTTCAGATTTAATAGATCTCACTTTGTAGGCGTGTAGTAGGGGGGTAAGAATGTCGGCCGTCACTTCTGGTCGTCACCGGAAGTGATTAATAAATTATAAATTTAAAACTTTTTTCTTTGAAAATGAAACCTATATCGGTTTATTAGGTATCGTTGTAATTCTCAAAAACTATTGACCCCACCGGAAGTTGAAACTCCAACTTCCGGTTATATCAAAGAAAGCCTGTTCATTCTCTCATTTTTCAGTGCCATAAATCTCGGTCATAAAACAAGTTAATGATTTGAATTTTACATATGTTATAGACACTATAAATGTGTAGAGTAAATTTAAATATTTTTGTAAAATTCACTTCCGGTCGTGAGATATGGGGTGGACATATTCAAACCTTGTTTTTTCAGTTTCTCAATAATGAATATAGATACACGTTTGAAACTTGTAGAGTTGATCAACTAACATTAGTCCATTGTACACATACATTCAATTTTTTTGTCCGTCACTTCCGGTCTATACCGGAAGTATTTGAAAAATGTCGATTATCCGATTTCTTCCAGTGATTTCTCAGAGATGGTGGATAGATTTTCTTGAAATTTTCAGGAATAATGTCTTATGAAAGGACCTTGCTATAACTATTTTTCTTTTTACAAAATTCACTTCTGGTCGGAAAATATGGCCGATTTTCTGTTTCTCAAAAGGAATTTTGTCCAGCAATTTTCTTGGAAAAGGTAAAATATAGGTTCATCAATTATTCAGAAATTATAAATCTCCGTTTGCAGTCGTGCAGTAGAGGGTTGAACATGTCGACCGTCACTTCCTGTCGTCACCGGAAGTGATTGAAAGAATCGCAAATTTCAAATTTTTTCTTTTAAATTGAAACCTATACTAGTTTATTAAGTCTCTTTGAAAGTGTCAAAAGAATATTGACTCCGTTGGTAGTCAAAACAACTACTTCCGGTTTCTTGATAAAATATTTTTTACTTTTCATCTCTTTGTCCCCATAAATCTCGCTTATATTTGAAGTCTTTCATATGATTTTCACATGTCATAATAAAAGTATCAACTTCTAAAGTTTTGATCATTTTGTTTTTCAAAATTGACTTCCGGTCGGTAGTAACCTACTACTTTTTCTTTCTTTAGTCTACTTCTTTTTGTTGAGAACTCTTTGAGATAGAGACGTGAAATTTTCAGGGAATATAGACAGTAAAGAGTCGCTGTCATTTATGGGAAAACGCATAATAAAAGTACTTCCGGTCATCACCGGAAGTTACGAGAAATGAGTAAAAGGTTCGATAATACATTTCTCATTCATTGTTAAGGCTTATTTTCTGATATATTTAAATGGTTTTCGTAGGAACAGAAAGCTCTTTACCGGAAGTGGTCTAACGGAAGACCTACTCATTACTAGTAATGAGTTTCTAGTTATTATTATTATTATTCTTTTTCTCCGGTACTTTTTTGTCCGGTAGTGTTCTCAGAAACTACAAAAGGGATCGATATGAAACTTTCCAGGATGATAGTATAGCGTTTGTAGATGTGCATAATGATAGTCATTTTGTTTGCACGTGCATGCACGCGCGCGCACGTGCATTGCAATTTTGGTACAAAAAATGGAAAATCAGAATATTGAAGGAAGCGATATAAAACCTAAATAGGATGATAGTATATCATTTGTACATATGAAAAATAATAGTTATTTTGCCAGCACGCGCACTACAAAATTTGTACGCTAACTTTGGAATTAGTCTAACTTTTTTGTTGTTCATTGAAATGGCTTGAAATTCATATCATAGGTAGATATTGAGACCCTTAACTGATTTACATGGTCAAAATTACCAATTTGCACGCGCATGCACGTGAGCTTCATTTTGATTGGATAATGCTAAAAGGTTTGTAACTCTCTTATTTATGAAGGGAATGAGATGATATTCACAGCATATGTAGACAATATGTGTATCTATATGTTGGTGTAACAAAAAATGCCAACGCACACGCGCATGCGCGTGCAACGTTTTTTAAATGTTCAATTTTTAAAGGACGATAACGTTTTTGTTTTTCATCAAATTCTATTCATATTAGGGGTTTAGATGTATCTTGGTACTCCTTACAAATTGCTGTGGTTAGAATTACTGCTCAGTACGTGCATGCACGTGTGCTGATTTCTGATTGGACGATTTTAAAATCGCTATAACTTCCTTATATTTGGTGGAAACGTTATGAAATTCATACTGTGGGTATATGATACAAATGCCTGTTGAACGACATCAACAAAAATTCGGAATCATACACGCGTGCGCGTGTATGCACGTGCAACGCTTTCTTTCATTTCTTGGTACTGAAATGACCATATTGAACGTACTACATGTAATTAAAGGCTAAAATAAAATGATTTTTTCCTATAGATTCACAAGGACATCACTTTTTAATTGGGGGAGGTTTGGGGAACATCTGTAACGGTCCCCGTTACAATTAGAACTAGTTTCTATATTAATTTTGTTTTCGTCAATTAAAACTACAAGATTGATTAGCTTCTGTACATTCTTAAAAATTGGATGCATAAAAATTTCTTATATTCTTCACTTTCCGAGGAAGAGCAAGAGGAAATTCTCCACACTGAAGAAAATTTTCCTAATATCCCCATATATGAAGGAGCTGATTTGAAAACAGGAGCGAGCATGCTGTTGATAATGACATTTGTCTTGGAACATAATCTAAGTGGTGATGGCTTTTCTAATCTGTTGGATCTTATATCAATACACTGTAAACATAAAAACACAGTTCCGACTTCAGTCCATCTATTCAAACAGTGGTTTCAAGATTTGAAGATAACACCCAAAAAACATTCATACTGTTAGGAATTGATGATCTTACTTCTAATCAATGTCAGAATCCAAAGTGTGGGAAAACTTTCGAGAAAAAAATGGATAAAAGCTTTTTTGTGGAAGTTCCATTAGTAGATCAAGTTCGAAAACAAATGTTTGACGAAAATTTCAGGAAATCTTTGACATTCCGCTTCAGGAGGAAGAAGAAAATAACAGGCAACATTGAGGATATTTACGACGGGAAACATTACATGAAGTTCGAGGACATTCTATCAAATCCTAACAACATGTCATTTATATGGAACACAGATGGAGTACCACTGTTCAAAAGTTCAAAAACGTCAATGTGGCCTCTTTATTTCGTCATTAATTAACTTCCGTTTAAAATGAGACGTGAACCAGAAAATATGCTGTTGGCTGGGCTTTGGATTGGACCAAAAAAACCTGAAATGATGACATTTCTAAAACCTTTTATCGGAGATTTGGAATCACTGGAAAATGGAGTTCTCGTTCCAACAGATGAAAATCAAATCATAACAGTAAAAGGGTTACTACTAGCAGGGACAGCTGATCTTCCAACAAAATGCGCCGTATGCAATATGATGCAGTACAATGGAAAATACAGCTGTCCTTGCTGCATTCAGCCTGGGTAGTCTGCAGCTTCAGGTAAAGGTCGATGCCAAGTATTTCCATTCCAGTTTGAAAATCTGGTTGGTCCTGAAAGAACGCATGAGGATTCTTTAAACATGGCAGAAGTAGCAGTGACAACAGGCAAAACTGAATATGGAATTAAAGGCCCTTGTTGGTTAACGAGTCTCAGGTCATATGACTTTGTTCTAGGAAATTGCATAGACTATATGCATTGTGTACTACTCGGCGTTACCAAATTATTAATCTCCATTTGGTTTTTAAAATCCTCGAGTGGAAAAGAATACAGTGTGTCAGAAAAGCTGCAGATTGTTGACGAAAGACTGGAAAATATAAAACCACCATTAAACATCAAAAGAAAACCAAGGTCTATTAATGATCTAAGCCCCTGCGAAAACATCTTGAACTTTTATAGAATTGTCCCAGAATATTTCTAGTACTTTTGGATAAGAACACCCTGAAATATCCTTCAAGTGTTCCATTACTTATGTGGTGCATTACTAGAACGTTAAATTATGTTAAATGAGACATTACTTGAACTGTACCAGAACAAAGGAGTTCATGAACAAGTCCTAGGCACAGCAGTTCTAGAACAGCCAGGATCAGGGATTCTTTTAGAACACCAGGGACAGGGATTGGTTTAGAACAAAAATACCAGAACAAAATTACCGAGAACAGGTCTGGAACAGTTCTGGTATGTTAAATGAGACATGGGATTGCCATTATATTTAACGTTCTGGTACTAAATGTCTAGAACTGTCCCTTTGAACTCAGATAAGGAACAAAATCAGAATTGTTCTGGAGCAGTTTTAGAATTAGACTTCCTGACCTGTATCTTCTAGTTTTCCTGAACTGTTCTAGAACATCACAGTTACCAGTTAATGATCTAGAACAATTCATTCACTCTTCCAGTATATAATACTAGAAATTCCTCTCCTAATACCTTCTGTGTCGTTCTTCCTTTTTTTCTCTTACAACAGGATTAGTCTTTGCTGTAAAAACTATAAAGAACTAAAATTGTCAAAGTTTTATTAACTGTATTGAAGTCAAATATAACACGTACTGATAACTTAGTGTCATACAAATCTAGACCGAGACGCATCTTATCAAGGATACAAGCTTACTGATTAAGAACAGCTGGATAGGTTCGATTCTTCCTCCTTTCCATTTTTAAAAAATTATCAAATTTTTTCTTAAATACATCGATACTTATTTGACATTTTTTCATAACTGCTGTTTGAAGAGCCTCAAACTTATCTTTATTTAATGCTGGTCTGGGGGTTTCCCCAGAATTTACTGTTTTTTTTGCCTGTCCTGGAGCAGCCGAGAACTTCTTCTGTAGTAAAAACTTTATGTACTAATGTCCTGAGGACGACCGCCAGATCACTTGTTGATAAATGCGACACTCCTTTCAGAAGTTCATCTGAATTGGGTCCTGGATTTATCGTGGTCGATTCACTGCTGGTTGAGGAGCCCTGATCATCACTGGAATCCTTCATCTTCTTCTTTAAACGTGTAACATCCCTCTCCAACTCCTTATACTTTTTTTCCAACTTTCTTATCTTGCTGAATGAAAAATGTAGATAATTGTAAATCATGATAACAAGTGTTGCAAATCTTGGGTGAGATCAAAAGGTCATTGTCGGATAAAAAAAACTTAACTCACATACTAAGGGGACGAGGAGTTGAAGAGTCTCACAAGTTAATGTTATTCATAATTCAACAAAAAAGTGCTCATCTTTGGCAATTGAAAGGCTTCGTTTTTGTGAACAGAAACAAAAGAAAAATGACCTATTTGTAGTGTAATAAATATTAAAGTTAAACATGGCAGGTAAAGGGCCTTGTCTGTCATGTTTTCTTTCTTCTCCCCTATATAAGCCTCTAACTTCTTCATGGTTCGATGTATTTTGCTGTGTCTCACTTATGTGGACGTACACCTTACATAGTCATTGTCACTGGGTAGCGATAAAATTATAAAATGTGCAACTATAACACATCAGCAAAAAAGGAACATCAATAAAACAAGTCAATGCTTTACAAACAAACAGAAAATGCATGTAAAACATCGAAATTACAAAAAACATTAAAACATCGAAATCCTGCTAACTATAACTAAATCTACTGTATAAAACGAAAATGATACACGCGGTATACAACTGTACGTACCAGATATTTCAGAAATTCGGGCTTTATATGTTTTTTTTCCGTATGTAGCTGTGATAATATGTATACGGTGTAACCGTTGGACCGAGCTAAGCATGTACGTAACTCTGTGTCCCGAGTGGTAATCATAATTCCGTTAAGTACGGTAGATTATGATTCATTTAAAAATATATATTTTGAATGAAATTTCTTTGCGCTAAACACCTAGTAACATCTCAATATTAAGGTAGTGATTGCATGGGTCATTGAAAATTAATGAATCTATGAATTTTTTTTATTTTTACATATTTTGTAGTTGACAGTATCTGCAATTCATTATGAAAGTATCATATATGGTTATCACGGAAATTGTGACGCTACGGTTGTCATGGTAACCCCTCTTGTTGACTTTCCGTAATAAATGGTACATGTATTTGAGGTGATGTTTAAAAATGATACAAAAGGGGTAAGGGATACAGATTTTATATCAAATTGAAGTTAAAGCCTTAAATGATATATAATTTGTATCAATATGTCCATTTATTTTCATATGAAGTAGAAGCAGGGCTGCTTATGAGCAATTTCGCAATTTTTAGAAGGCAATTATTCACCAAAGCAGACATAATTTCAGCCCCTGAGGAATAAATGACCAATTAATTTTTTTAATTTTTAAATATGTTTTAACATATGTTAGGAGGAATTTTTCCTGAAAGTATCAATATTGGTTTTCAGGTTTACTATGGCGCTATGATCACTATAGTTACCCCCTCCCCCCCCTCCTTACATAAATGCTGCAGGTGATAATTATAATAGATATGCATCTTACATGCATTTATTTCAACTCATATTAAAACTATGAAAATGTTTTGATGTTTATTATTGAATTTATTCTACATATAATGATAGTACTGTTGCTTTGGAGATGTTTTTATTACTTTTTATTTGAAATTACTTGTATATTCATGCTTTGTAAGCGTATGTTAAAAACGCGGGAAATATAACACAGCCGGTGTAAGCTGTGCATTGTGACGTCGTATTACCTACGACGTGTTTTTTCTCTCTCTTTTTCAAACCAGGCGATTATGAAAAACAACAAAACTTTCATTATTTTTTAAATTATAAGAAATAACTGAACTAATTGAGAAAATCATATTAACAGCAAGTGCTGTTTTCGAAATTCACACTTTTTGATTTCTTTTAACATCCACGTTAATTTACATAGTAGATTTCCTCGATTCCCCGACTCGGAGCCTCTTAGCTGACGATCTCAAAGTGGAGGATGGGATTATTTGTAGCAAAATAAAGTGTTTTAAATCTATGTATATGATTAATATTATCGATATTTTTTGCTCAAAATGACGTGTTTACATAACCCGTACGTGATTCCTTGGCCTAACAGTTTCCCTTGGATATTACACCCAGCATTTTAGATTTATGTGCACAAACACCATATTCATGTTATGAAATTTATAGCATTATATATCATAATTTAATAGGCTTAGTGGTTTGTGAATTAAATTTACGTTTTGTAAGACTGAAAATTAACCGGGGGGAGGGGGGGGGGGGGTCTATATGAATCATGGAGACGTAAACTATGACTATTATTTATAAGACAGGCCTAATTCAATAATCAAAACACAAGGGATTTTTCATTTGTATTTTATTTTGCTTGTATATTTCTAAACATATTTTCACTTTATCCTGTGTCTGGTTATATCTGACAAGTCTTTGTTTCCATTGTCTCTCATTATTACTGATGCTTAGCGTTTGACGTATTCCGGAATCGGAAACGAAAATAGTCTCTTTTTAGATAATACATGAATTAAACCACGTGATGCCATGCAATCACTACCTTAAAGGAGTTTATATGGGGACAACAGTTTTACATGATCCGCCTATTCATTGAACGTGGGAAATAAAACGCAAGGCGACGTAAATTGTGCATTGTGACGTCACATTTAGCCTCGACTTTTTTCTCTTTTTCAAAGTAAACAATTATAAACAACAATAATACATTCCGTATGCAATGAAAAAGGCCGTTAAAACTAAACAAAGTTAATCAATAGATTCAAAATGGTAAAAAAGTAACCGTAATTTTATCGTCTATTCTTATTCAAAGAAACTCATGAACTCGTTCATCTATTTAGTCGTATTACGGTTTTATATGTATTTATTTGCTAAAACTTGTTACAACGATAATTATATTATTCACTTTGAACAAACTGAGTGTTTAAATTACGAATTGCACGTTAGAGTCTTCTATTATTGGCATTCAAAATAAAACACGAATAACTGTTGAAGCAGGTAATGAAAAAATAAATGGCGGCGCCCATATGGATCACGAAAATTTCAGTGAACGTATATAGAGATTATCTCTTTTTCTTTTGCTGATTTTGACTTTTTTCTTTTACATACGTGTTACCTTTAGAGCCTTGCTTCGCGGACGGGCCTTCGGCCCGTCCGAGCTTCGCTCGGTATAATCTCCCACTTTATACTTCTGTACAGGTTTTCTTGGTTCTTTTACGTTTTCTAAGTTGATTAAACTCACAAAATGGTCCTCCCAGTGCACTATTGCGTATCTCGCCATTTTCTTCGACTGTAGACGCGCGCGTGCTCAACTTGCATTGATGCGCATGCTCAACTTGCGTTGATGCGCATGCTCAATCGATATAGCGCGAAGAAATAATCTGACTCTCTTTAATGTTTTATTATCATTAATCAAAAAATGATGTCAAGAAAGTATTTTGCCAACGTTGATTATGTAAAAGATGGCAGAAAGAAGTATTTGGCACCACATTTCACCAAAGAAATTTAGGTGCTGCACGTGTAATAAGGTACTGTCCTCTAAACAGCGATGCCTACAGCATATCAAGTCCATCAACATTGTTGTAAGTATATGACTTTTTTTTATTTTATATGATTTTTAAATTACCCCCGTTTGTATTTTCCCCGCTATTGAGAATGGAAATTTCAGTCTACACTTTTGTCACGTGTTAAACCATTGCGTATTGGCAGCAGTGTATGAGTCACGTCTCGCTGCTCGTGGCACGGCTACTTACTAGGACACATGCTGTGTACTTATTTTCTTTCGTATTTAAATAAAATTTTCGAAAAGAAATTGGTCATGTTAGAAAATTAATCGGAAGTGATAATTTACATACTATTTTGTAGCATCCTCCCTACGAATGTATATTCTTATCCAGGAATTACTGCATGTACTGTACTATAATAATTCTAAACTTGTTCGATAAAAATGTTATGGAACAGATCAGTCACAGATCTGTCACAATTCAGTTCCAAAATTCATCACGATCTGTTCTATTACATTTTTGGAACATTTTTTAAGCAACTTTCCCATTTTTTTGTCCAAGAACTGTCTTAAAAATATTCTGGTACTGTTCTAGAACAGAAAGGGGATTAGCAAAATCCTTAATCTGTTCTACAAGAGCTCCTGATGCAGGTTCTGTTACAGTTCATGGAAAAAAGTTCTGGAAACCTTGATTGGTATAGTTCTGGAACAGTTCAGGAAAATCAAGAACAGTTCCAGAACACTGGAACATGTTTTCGCAGGGGTAGTACTGGAAAGCTTCAGAGTTCCGGTCCTGGTTGTTTTTTTTTACGCTCCTGTCATAATGCTTGGTATTTTACCAACGGAACATTATGAACACTTTTTGTTGTTTAGTAATGCAATTTTCCTGCTACTTAAAAACTCAATTAGTGACAATGATATTAAAAGAGCAGAAAACTTCTTAGAACACTTTGTTTCAAGATTCGCAGACCTCTATGAAGATCGCTGTATGACACTCAATTTGCATTTATTGTTACATCTGCCGGCTAATGTAAGGAACCTTGGTCCTCTATGGGCTTATTCATGTTTTCCTTTCGAAGATGCAAATGGGTATCTACTTGAATTAGTAAAAGGAACACAGTCAGTGGAGTCTCAAATAATAGATTCCGTTTCCATTACCCATGGCATGCCTTTTCTTTGGAAAAATTGCATCACTCAAGGTTCAAAAGAAGAGGAAGTGCTGAACAAAATTCTTAATATTTCTGAAAAATATATTACATTAATACAGGATAATATGTACATTATGGGAAAGACGATAGAAAAAAATCGACACGACTTATCACAGGACTTCTATGTTGCGTTGGCAAGATTTATGAATCAGCCCCTAGATGGCCCTGTCAAAATATTTAAAAGACGGAAGAAAGGAAATAGAATTTTTCATTCACAAGAGTACACACGTGTGCGAGTGAGGAACAGTTTTACAATTAAATACCAACTAAAGCAAGGAATGATTGAGTTTGGAATGGTCAGGCTATACGCACAGTACTATTCTAAACCCAAAGAACAGAATTAGACGCTTGCCATCGTAAACCCACTGCATGTTAACAATGACGAAGCATTTATGTTTCCACGGGACGATGTGACAGATCAGGAATTAATGGAACATATATTTGTTTGCAATGCCCCTGATAACAACATTCAGTCTGTAGCGATTCCTGTAGTGGACATTCTTGATTTATGCGTCATGATACCAGTGACTGGAAAACCAGTTTGCTATCTTGTCATGATCCCGAATAAACTGGAAAAAGACTGATTGTAGATTTGAAGATTATGTAAATAACATAAAAGGTGGAACAAGTCATGTATATTTAATGAAAAACGACAAATTTCTATTAGCACTGCTACATGTGTGTTTATAGTTCAGAGATAAAAATAATAATAATAATAAATATTTAGATGTATAAAGTGCTAGTTAAACATATTTTTTGCAGCATGCGCATAATGTGAAAACTTTTCATAATGGTCATCAGTTAAATGACCAAGTCCACTTTTCTCACGTGAGCAAATAAATTGCTCACGTGAGGAAATAGGACTTGTAATTTTTTCGTTTTTGTGTAGCTGTAATGCTGCATATTTTGACTAAGTCCAATTTCCTAACCTCTTGCTCACGTGAGAAAGTTGAACTTAGAAAAATTAATCCAACATCGATGTATCTTCATAGCCAGTTGCTTATGTGAGCAATTTGAATCGACTTTTGCTCATGAGCATTCAGGTGAGCAAAATTTTGCACATGTGCATTTTGGTTAGTATTTTCCTCCCTAACAGAGACTAACAATCTGCACATGAGCAAAATTAAATGCTAACTAATTTGCATACGATTCTTACCAGATTTTTATGTGCTTCTCATGAGCTGCTCATGAGCATTTGTTAGGATGTTTGGTACGGGTCTCTCCTATCAAGGAAATGAATTTTTCTATTAACTTGTGCAATATTGCTCACTATAAGTGAATTACGCTCATGAGCTGCTCTAATGAGCATTTGTTAGGATGTTTGGTACGGGTCTCTCCTATCAAGGAAATGAATTTTTCTATTAACTTGTGCAATATTGCTCACTATAAGTGAATTGCAATTTAGAATGTCATGCTGCTCTGTTTCCCAGCAAATGAATTAGCTGTATGTTGAAAGAAACAGGTTGCTTCCTTGTGGTCAAAATGTTTCCTTGTTTATTAGGCGTTGTTGTGGTGGTTGATGTACTTTCTGGTACAAGTAGCTTTTTAGGGGTCACAACATTTGCTCGTTTCTTTGGGGTATTTTTGGAGGTTGATGAAATTGTAGGCATAGGTTGCTTCTCTGGGGTCAATATGTTTGCTTGTTTCCTTGGAGTATTTTTGGCGGATGACACACTTCTCGGTGTAGATTCATTGTTTGGGGTTGAGGTGTTCATCACTTTTATAGGCGTTCTTTGAGTGGTCGATATCGATGTTCTTGTTGGTTGTTTTATCTTGGGGGTGGAATGTGAACTTGTATAATCTTCACCTACCAATTCCATCATCTCTGCGAGTTTTTCTGGATGGATAGCTGGCTTGGATGGCAGAGTTGCATGCATTTTTTTTTTCTTTGGTGTTTTTTTCTTTTTGTTTTGTCGGGCTTTCTTTGGTTTTGTGGCTTGGACATCTATTTCTGATGCAGTGGTTGAGCATGCAGGTTTCTGGCTTGCATCCTCTTGCAATTCAAGAATGGCGGCAGCCATTTTGCCTGCAGAGTCTCTTTTTCTGCTGACTGTTGTACTCTGCCCTAATTTCCTCCAGTGTTTGCCCATCTTCCAGCTGCCTCTGGCAATTCTTTGCAATTTCAATTGCTCTTCTTTTCAATAAAAATATATATGACAAACAAATTAATTTCAAATTCTATTTTCAAAATGTTTTGCCCAAGAATTTTAGTTTTTTTTTCAATGAAAGTAACATTAAACGAAAAGTAAGGAAAGTAAAAAGATGACTTTGTATCCCCCTAGAAAACAAGGACCCCTGGGAAAGAGAGTCATATATGCATGTAGGAGACTTGCCCCCCCCCCCCCCCCCCCACACACACACACACCTACACACATGAAACGTAAGAAATACGTCGGTCAGGTTTGGACGAGTAGTTTACTTTTTAAATCGCTTTTCAATAAAATGCCACAATTTTCTTTTTAGGGTCAACACCAAAGAGATTTGTTTTTCTGCCAGAATCTGCTAATTTTGCCAGCCAATTTGAAGACTTCCAAAATACTAGTATATCCCCCGTCAAAAATTACACCAATGACTCAAGATGGGATGGAACATTTGTCCAGTCGTCGGAAATTCTCCTTGATTTGGATCAAAGTGAGACTTGGCAACAACAAAACTTCAGTAATTTTCCCACAGAATCAGTGGAAATAACAAATGACGTATCAAATTCAGACAAAGAAGCCCTAGCTTTGCAAGAGTAAGTACATGTCTTTTAATCTCAATCCTATTTCATAGGTTCAAATTATGAACAATTATTGTCATATTATAATTCTTAATTAAGATATTCATTTTTAGCTCACCTGAGCTGAAAGCTCAAGTGAGCTTTTCTGATCACCCGTATTCCGGCGTCCGTCCATCCGTCTGTAAACTTTTCACATTTTCAACTTCTTCTCAACAACCACTGGGCCAACTTCAACCAAAGTTGGCACAAAACATCCTTAGGTACAGGGAATTCTAAATTGTTAAAATAAAGGGCCAGGCCACCTTCGAAGGGGAGATAATCAAGAAAAGGTAAAAATAAGGTAGGGTCATTAAAAAATCTTCTTCTCAAGAACCACTGGGCCAGAAAAGATGAAATTTATAGATAAGCTTTATTAGGTAGTGCAGATTCTAAATTGTTAAAATCATGGCCCCCGGGGGTCGGATGGGGCCACAATAGGGGGTCAAAGTTTTACATACAAATATATAGGAAAAATCTTTTAAAATCTTCTCAAGAACCACTGAGCCAGAAAAGCGGAGATTTATATGAAAGCTTTCTTATATAATGCAGATTCTAAATTGTTAAAATCATGGCCCCCTGGGGTAGGATGGGGCCACAATAGGGGATCAAAGTTTTACATACAAATATATAGGAAAAATCTTTAAAATTCTTCTTCTCAAGAACCACTGAGCCAGAAAAGCTGAGATTTATATGAAAGCTTCCTGATATAGTACATATTCTAAATTGTTAAAATCATGTCCCCCGGGGGTCGGATGGGGCCACAATAGGGGGTCAAAGTTTTACATACAAATATATAGGAAAAATCTTTAAAAATCTTCTTCCCAAGAACCACTGAGTCAGAAAAGCTGAGATTTATATGAAAGCTTCCTGATATAGTACAGATTCTAAATTGTTAAAATCATGGCCCTAGGGGATCGGATGGGGCCACAATAGGGGGTCAAAGTTGTTTTGGGGGGTTTTTTCTCGTTTTTTTTTTTATATAGTGAAGCTTCAAGTTTGTTAAAATCATGGACCCCGAGAATTGGATGGGGCCTCAAGGGGGGCATCAAAGTTTTACAGACAAATTTATAGGAAAAATCTTTTAAAATCTTCTTCTCAAGAACCACTGAGCCAGAAAAGCTGAGATTTATATGAAAGCTTCCTGATATAGCGCAGATTCTAAATTGTTAAGATCATGGCCCCCAGGGGTCGGATGGGGCCACAATAGGGGGTCAAAGTTTTACATACAAATATATAGGGAAAATCTTTAAAAATCTTCTTCCCAGAACCACTAAGCCAGAAAAGCTGAGATTTATATGAAAGCTTTCTGATATAGTGCAGATTCAGGTTTGTTAAAATCATGGCCCCCTGGGATAGGATGGGGCCACAATAGGGGGTCAAAGTTTTACATACAAATATATAGGGAAAATCTTTAAAAATCTTCTTCTCAAGAACCATTGGGCCAAAGAAGTTCACATTTACATGAAAGCTTTCTGACATAGTGTAGATTCAAGTTTGCAAAAACCATGGCCTCCAGGGGTAGGTTTGGGGCCATAATAGGAACTACGGTTTTACATGCAAATAGATATGGAAAATCTTCTGATATGGACCAAGGTGACTCAGGTGAGCGATGTGGCCCATGGGCCTCTTGTTCATCATAATTATCACTTGAGTGATCAAGCAACATCACCCCTCTGAAAATTCATCAGGATTTCCCAGGAAGTCTTGAGACAAAGTCCCAGGATTTACCAGGATTGTCCTGAAAGTTCTTGCTTCTTTGAAGCTGAGATTAACAAGGAATAAGAGGGACGGTATTGGCAGTGGGACTTTTCAAGAATTTTAGAGATAAATTCATCAGGATATCCCAGGAAGTCTTGAGACAAAGTCCCAGGATTGTCCTGAAAGTTCTTGCTTCTTTGAAGCCGAGATTTACTAGGAATAAGAGGGACGGTATTGGCAGTGGGACATTTCAAGAATTTTAGGGATAAACTGAGCATCTGCACAATATATTATACCGGTACCTGCAGAGTCCCACTTAATCCTGCAGTTTGAATAGGGAGAATGTGGGATTATTCTGGACTTCTCTTGGAAAGTCCCAGTGGACAGGACAACACAAGATGTAGGATTTTGCAGGATTTGATGGGACATCCCTAAAAATCCAGCTTTTAATTCATATTGGGACTCCTGGAAAATCCCACTTTATCCTACAAACCTGTTGTCAGCCTAATGTAGAAATTGCTACATCTTTTTAAGCTAAAGACAAGGAAAATTTCATTTACAATGATAAACAAAACAATTTATTTCACATCTTAAGAATAATGCACATAAATTCGCCAACACAACCAGAATATATAAAAAAACAGGTATGAACCATAAGATACTTTGATTACCAAATGCAGTGCATTTGAATTGCAGATTCTTTGTAAAAAAAATAAAAAAGATTAAGAAGTCTAGGTGGACTAATGAGTAAGGAGGTACTCTACATCGTCATAATGACTGACTTCCTTTTAAAACATTAATGAAAATATAAGAATATCAACAATATTTCTCTATTCCTTTAAAAATAAATTGCCTTAGGCTGAGTAGCTCAGTAGGTTCCATGTCGAGTCCAGGAGTTTTAAATTTTTTTCAGATTGCTATCAACTAAAAGTACAATTTTGGACTAAATAAAGTAAATTTGAAAGTTTTTAATTTCAAAATATTGTTGTACATATCCTCCACTTTTCATCGATATCAAATTTCTCTGGTGTAGCATACCACCTTAATGAACAATTATCAATACACCTCTTATCTCATCAAAATATTACACAATCATTCTTACTATTGTCATCGTTATTCACAATGTTAACAAATTCAAAGCATAATATGGATTTAAAAAGTTAATTTTGATTAATGTTCACTCCTTCACTTAATTAAGAAATTTTCTAATATACATGTTTTGTTAATACTTCTCATTACCATCACATTAGAGTTATCGCGCTTTGATGACTCTTGTGCGTCATTGGTAAGAGAATGCACAAGTCTCGCGAGCAAGTGCGAGATTACTGGGACATAAACGAAACCAATCTCTACCCAGAGTTGTCGTTCCTTGCTTTCACTTACGAGTGTAAGGAACAATAACTCTGGGTAGAGATTGAAACGAAACGTTCATGGACCCCCCCCCCTCCCCCCCCCCCCCCCCCCACTTTTTTTTAAGTTAAAGTACATGGTGTACTTTTAAATAAAATAGCCATTGGTCAAACTGTATTTTAAAAATATACTAACACTAGTTTATCAAGGATGTTACATGGGTTTTTTTTAAACTCCACTACACCTATTATAAAAATTCCAAACAACGATGGATGTTCTCTGTCCTAAGTCAATCAATATTTTGCAATTTTCAAAATAGCTTAGATGCAGTTTAGAAACGCATTTGTTGTGTTAATTAGTGTTATAAACGTCTTTAAAAATGCAGTTTGGCAAGTATATAACTTACTCAAAAATATTTGAAAATGAGAGAGAGCGAGGGGGGGGGGGGGGGTACATTAACAATTACAAAGTCCATGACATATATGAACCTGTCCAAATTGTATAAAATAGAATGTCTTCATAATCTGACAGAATAATTTTAATAACATATGAATCCCATTAATTACAAGAAAAGTTATTGTGTCGGATGTGCGTTTTGGTTTTCCCCTTCACAGTTCTTCTTGCGATTGATGCTTTATATCGGTCAGATTTGGCAGATTAATACCTGCACTCCTTCACATAGTTTAGTAAGTTCGTCTGTTTTCTTGTAAGAATAATCAATTCCTAAATTTGCCTTTAGAATTTTAATCAGTGTTGTGGTTTGCAGTGGGTTATAATATGTATTCGATAACAATTTATATTACGTATGCCTAAGTAATGTTTACGTATGTTGTCCCGGTAGCACGACTTTACGCGCCTTTAATTTGAAGAGTTCCACTAATGGAAATGATAAGTATTATCTTTCCATACCAAAGCATAACTTCATACTTAAAATAAAACTACTACTTAATATAACAACTAAAATAGTTCAAAATATAAATTGTTTTTGAGAAATCTTATCTCATTATTCTGATGGTTGGGGAAGGTGGCTCCTCCTGAACATCTTTAGTCTGTCCCTCATTTTATTTCAAATTTCTTTGATGGACATTTCAGGAAATTTATTTTGAACAACGGCTGAAAAGATAGCAAAAAGAAAACATTGAGAGGTTTTAAAACAAATTCACCATGCACAATTTATAATATCGATTTGGGTTTGTAAATGTACCTTCTGCACATTGTCTTTTAGTTTCCTCTAATCCATCCTTCATGTCCCCTTTCACTGTCTTCTTCCCCGTCACACTTGATGACGTCAATTCTTCAACAGTAAATAGTGCCTTAAAAAGGCATTTGATGACATCACTGGGGGTGGTCAAGTTGGTAACCATTTCTCCTAGTTGATGCTACAATGAAAGAGAGCAGGATTAGATAAAGAAAAATATTTGTTTAGTGACAAGATTTAATATTTTTGAGAGAACACTTTGCCAAATATAAAATATAATCATTTTTTATAGTTTGAGATTTCCCGACAAAAGATCAATTTTCTCTGAAATTCAGCCACAAATTACTTAAATGTACATTTATCTACACCTACTTTGGTAAAGCCATTGTAACTAGCTTCTTCTATGTCACTTCCTTGACTCTTGCTTTTCTACAAAGTAATTTGAAATTTGAGACTAGGTATTACAATAGTATGTTATGATGCACACATTGATTTTTTAAAAGGGTCCTGTGACTATTGAATTGGGGAAAATTGTTAACATTAAAATTGGGAAAACATAGTCATTGTAATTATTCTAAAATGTCATAACAAACATTTAGAAATCAAACACAAATTGATGTGATTCTTTATTTAAAAATTATATATATATATATTTATAATATATATATATATATATATAAATTTTACTCGTAATTCTTTTTAAATCATCTAGAATTGATTCATCATGTAGTACATTGAACTTATTTTTTAACAAATACAGTTTCTGCCAGTTTTTGTTATTGGGAAAAGTGTAAGTTAATTGGAGGAGAATTGGTACTTTTTGGGAGGGGAAAGGTCTGATATTCAGATCTGAAATGGGTCTAAAAAAAATCACTGATAAATTCTTTTTTCTAAATAAAAAGATTGGATTGTTTTAAAGATTTTCTGTTCAATCTAAGAAAGAATAGCTATGTCAAAGTGTTAATACACTTCTTGGAAAGTTACTGATAACAAAAACTTGCCTTTACTTTCTTCTTCAGTGTATCTACATCTTTTCTCAATTCTTTAATATCCTGCACAAGCTGATGAATAATATTACCACAGCTATGGCATGAATGTGTTGCCTGCGGGAAGTCTTCATTATATAGGGTTGAAAACGCCCCCTGTATTGCACTTGATGTTGATTCTAAATTATCAACTCTTTCAGGCTCAGGTGTAGAGTATACTGATTCCAACATCCCAGCAAACTGTGGTAGATAAAGAATTCTTAGATTTTGCTTACTTAGAATATACATGTAGTAAGTTGCACTCTTAGTAAGTCAGAAATGTCAAAGATTGAACTAAAAAGGAAAACTATGAAGCACAAACCATGAAATGAATGGGTTTTTTCCCCACCTACCCCAGAATTTACAGTTTGCAGTGATGGAAAAGTATACTCTGCCTGCAAACAGAGAGAATTTAATGTCATATGGGTTTCCTTTTACTATTTCCACACACAATTAAAATGTAATTACAAGAAATATTAAATGAAATTTTGGCCAAAGACATTAGCATCAAAGTACACTGTGAATAATTGTGACAACCTACCCCTGAGTTTTGGCCAAATCTTGGGTTGGGTTCATGTGAGTAGTCTTGTCTTGCAGGAAATGAGCCCTGAATTGTCACCTGTGTCTGTAACGATAGAGAAAATGTCATTAAATTTTCTAATACCCAATGCTACTATAATAGTCTATTAAAAAATATTTATTGATTGATTGTATCTTGTTTAATGTCTCGCTTGAGAATTTTTCACTCATATAGAGACATCAACAAGACAGGGAAAGGGCTTCAAATTTAGACCTATACTCGGCATTACGGCCAATGAGCAGCGAGGGTTCTTTAGCATGCCACCCCTACTTTGACACGGGACAATCACATCATTTTTATGGTCATCTCCGAGGACCCGCGACAGTCACACCTGATGTAGAGTGTTTGACGATGGAACTGAGACTACTTATTTTAACAACTTAGGTTTGTCAAGGTCAGGATTTGAGTCTTCCGCATGCAGGGCGAATGCTGTAACCTCTAGACCACCGTGGCGTTTTAAGACATAATGGCAACAAAGCACACTGTGAACAATGCTCCACCTACCCCTGAATTTAAGTTTTGGAATCCTACTCTTTGGGTTGGTTCATATGTTTGGTCTTTTCCTGGAGGAATTGAGCTAGGAAATGTTAACTCAGCCTGAAAAGAGAGAGAAAATATCCTATTGTAATTCCTTATGCTTATTTCACAACATTTATATATATATATACTAAATGATGAAATCTTCATCCAAGATTTTGGTAACACGGCACATTGTAAACAATGTTTCACATACCTCTGAGTTTAAGTTTTGGAATCCAAATCTTGGAATTGGTTCACGTCTTTGGTCTTTCTCTGTTGGAAATGAGCTCTGAAATGTCAACTCAGTCTGAAAAAAGAAAATTCCCTTAATTGACATTCCTTATATCTAATTCCAATATATATGCATAAAACATTACATTATGAGATTTTGGCCAATTAAGACATTAGCAACAAAGCACTCTGTGAACAATACCACCTACACCTGAGTTCAAGTTTTGGGATCTTGGAGTTTGTTCATATGATTGGCCTTGTTCAGAAGGAAAGGAATCCTGATTTGTCAACTGTGTCTGAAACGAGAGAGAAAATGTCATATTGTGTTTCCTTATACTAAATCCACACACTTTTAAAAAAACAATGCAGAAATATTACTATTAGGTATTGAGATTTTGACTAAAGACATTGACATCAAAATACACGGGGAACAATGCTTCACATACCCCCGATTTCAAGTTTTCGGATCCAATTCTTGGGGTTGGTTCACATCTTTGGCCTTTCTTTGTTGGAAATGAGCCCTGAATTGTCAACTGTTTCTGAAACGAGAGAGAAAATGTCATATTGTGTTTCCTTATACTAAATCCACACACTTTTAAAAAAACAATGCAGAAAATATTACTATTAGGTATTGAGTGATGAATATATCTAACACAATCAGTGATGAATATATCTAACACAATCAGTGATGAATATATCTAACACAATCAGTGATGAATATATCTAACACAATCAGTGATGAATATATCTAACACAGTGAAACACTGACATGAGATGAAAACCTCTTATCTATCTTTAGAAATTATAAAGTGAATCACTGCAATAATTTTTACGCCCCCTTCAAAGGAGAGGGGCATATTAGTTTGCACCTGTCGGTCAGTACACCACATGTCCGCTCAATATCTTGAGAACCATTCACTTGATCGTAATGATATTCAATGATTTTTCTACATTTTTACATGGGTCCTGACGCCGGGCTTTCTAATTGGGAAAAATTATTGACATTTCAGTCATATTGGGAAAAATCAATTTTATCGTAAATAAGTTTTAAAATCAAATCAAACATTATATTATCTTTATTTTACACATCTAAATTTCTTTAACCTTCTAAAATTTTCAACTATTCCATCCAAATCATCATTCCCATAACTTTTTGTTAAGTCATATACAGGTATATAATTCACATCGAATGATTTTTTCAAATATGTTTTTTTTTCAATAATTTTATTATTGGGGAAAATGCAAGCTAAATTGGGGAAAAATTTTAGGAGAGGAAAGGGCCAAAATCCAGACCCAAAATGGGCCTAAAAAGTCACTGATATTCCATATGTTAGTTGGTTTTGAGTAAGAAGCAC
Source organism: Ostrea edulis (assembly GCF_947568905.1). Classification (NCBI taxonomy): domain Eukaryota; kingdom Metazoa; phylum Mollusca; class Bivalvia; order Ostreida; family Ostreidae; genus Ostrea; species Ostrea edulis. The sequence continues at coordinate 109,579,024 of NC_079164.1, forward strand.
TGGACCCCTATTGTTTTTCAGGCCAAAGGTCAATCTACTCTGGACATAGGAATATCATACTCACAGTTCACTCAACATCTTGAGAATTTGCTTGACAGATGTCAAACATGGTACAGTTGACCCACCAGGTACATCCTTAGAAGTAGATGACCTCTATTGATTTTTAGGTCACATTATGACATGGTCAAAGGTTAAACAGGACATAGTAATATATTGTCTCCTATGTTTTAAGAATTATTTGCTTGATTGACATCAAACTTGGTTTAACACTGGTGTAACAGCATAAGGATTATATTACCCTTATTGATTTTTAGGTCACATGGTCAATCCACTCTTGACATAGGAAGATATTGTCTGCTCAATATTTTGAATTGATGATGCTACTATGAATTAAATAATGTGTGTGTGTATAACCTTTTCAATTTTGCGCAATAGGGGCATGTGTTGTACAAACATCTCTTGTTTTTCTTGCAGTACATATATTTCTTGTTGTTTAAAGTTGTATAATATTAAATTTTGATATTCAAATAGCTTGGAATTATTTTTTCAATGAAATGAATAAAAAAAAGTTAAAACTGTATTTTTTTTCTTACCTGATGCATTCACATTTTCTGATTCTCTCTCCCTAATGATGTTTTTTAATAAATCTGCAAGATCCTTCCTAGATGCTACAAAAATTGCATGGATACCCATTAATTAACATATATATAAACCATTCTCATAATTGAAAACGATTCTTGTCAGACATCACTTTAATCTGTGTCTGGGGACATTACTGGTTCTAAACCACTGTATTAAAGAGTGCCTCCCATGTACCCAGAATGTAGTAGAAAATTGTAGCAGAATCACTTCTGATTTTGGAGAAAAGAATGGAAGCAGCATTTGGAAATAAACATGAAATTAAATCATAGCAAACCTTTTTGAGATTAATTAATACCTTTGACACAATAAATTCATAAAATGTATAAAAAAAAAATCAAAAAAAAAAATCAATACTTCCCACCCTCCTCCCTTTAACCTCATTTCAAATTTTCACAATCAGAACTCTCTGGATTGTTCATCATGTTCATAGTATAGTTGTAGATCAGAATTATCTGCCCTTGTTTATTTTGCTACTGTGACTGCAAACACATGGGATAAATTCTTTCGTTTAAAGTCTGTTGACATCATTTCAATGATAGTACATCAGTCTATGCGAAAGACATCGGACCGTCGGACCTGACCGATGTGCAGTGCCTCAGGTCCGATGTGTCATTTTTTACACCGGACCGGAATGTCCGATGTCTCAGTATTCGGTTTTAAGCTTTATTATTTTGACGCGGAGTCAATTAAATGTTTGTTATAAGTAAAAAATATCACACAAATCCAAATACGTAAATGAATGTGATTAAACCGCATGGACCGTCTAAAGTATTATGCGGGAGGGATCCCTGGTATAGTATTACTAGTATAATAAATAAGATTGCCTTGGTTTTGCATTTTCACGTGTTTCTCTTTTGTACATTAGGTTAAATTTCGGTCTGACAAAATTTGGTTCGGTCCGGTGTGTTCATTCAGATTACATAGGACCGAATGTCCTATGTGGTCCAAAAAACTTTCGTATAGACTGAGTACATTCTATCTATATCTATACCTTAATATCAAGTCTACTCAATCTATGAAAGGTATGTTTGTGTAAGTGTTTGATGTAATGTATGTAACCAAAAAAAAAAAAAAAAAAATTATTAAAAAAAAAAAGAAAAGTCTACTCAATCTAACATTTACATCTAAGTGAAACATTGTGATAATAAAGCTGCTAAATGATACATCTATAATATGAAAATTATGTAATGTCAAACAATGACATATTTACTATCTTACATCTTGATACATCTGTGTTGGAAACTGACACTGGTCATCTCAGAAACTTTTGTAGCAATGCAAATCTAAACTAAATAAAACAAAAATGCAGGGGTTAATATGAACATAAATTTAAAAAAAACTAGTAGAAAAAGAGAAATACAGACTTCCAATACATATTTAATGTTAAATAATTATTTCTTTAGTTTTATGATTTTAAATCAAATCTGAAATAAACTTTAAACAAAGAAAATGTTATTTGATTATTTTATGCATCTTTATCATTTTAATTTACTATGAATGATTTTTCCCAATTTGAGGAAAATGTCGCTATTTTTTTCCCAATTCAAAAGGAGGGTCAGGTAGTTTGAAAAACAAAAACTGCTCTCGAGAATATTTCACTCAAATGGAGACGTCACAGTCAGCTAAATTTCACCCCCCCCTCTTGATATGCCAATATTTCCCCATTGAAAATTAAAATGACAATATTTATTACTTTCTTTTTTTCATCCACCATGGTTATTTTTATAGGCATAGACCCTATAAGGTGTTTGGATCCATATACTATGACATGCACATGATACAAGTAACTTATTTCAAAACAAACAAAATGAAAACACAGCAACAACAACAAAAATCGAAATGCTGAAAAGTTAATAATATAATTACATCATTCAAGTTAGTACACAAACTGAAAGAGAAAAAACTTACCCCCAACATCGTGAATTTTGAATTGCCAACGACTGTCACCAGTTCCTGGATACAAGGCAAGTCCTGAATCCCCTGCTTGAAAATCATTCCACGACTTCACAGGTTCCACAACATGCTTAAGATGATGTATGGATAACTTGTTTCCATCGTTAAGCCACTCCATTATGGCATACTGATTTTGTTGAGTTCTTTCCATCCTTGTAAATTCACGCCCAGAAGACAATCGAAAAACGCGCCTAAATCATAAAAGGCCAAGTCGCGTAACGACTGACTCGTACAACGGCCAATTCGTGGCCAATAATACTGTAAGTACCATTTGCTTTGGAAAATCTGATGTCTTGATATTCCAAAATTAAATGAGAAAGAAAAAATAATTAGATGTTATGGCTATCGTTATAAACATGATCGAAATTAACTATGTTATCCCGGACGATGTACCCATTTTGGCAGAACATCAGCACCGGAAGTTAGAGACAAGTCATTTTGGGACAATATTGAACAGCTTCAAGATGTGAACAACAACTGAACAAGAGATTTGTGACAAAATAACGACGTTGATGTGGAAAGAATGACGAAATAAACGAAGGAGTTCTTCATAAACAAATAGTTCTATGTAAGTACAACACGATAATGATTTTGCCATGAAAAATATTTGACCACTCGAATTTTCTCCGTACTCATTTGCGATATTAGCAAATCGGAATCGGGATCTGCAGTGTACTCATACAAATACAGAGTATATATATTATAGATTCTTAAGATTCTAAGTATAGGGCTTAACAATGTAACAATCTAATTATTTGTTTACTTAAATTGTGACTGTTAATGTTATTTTCCAGAACATCGTATTAATATTAAATGGTTGGAATAATGAATAGCCATTAACATAAGTTCTCAAGTCGTAAAATGAATTCCAACATGCACGTGTGTGAACATAAGAAGTTAAATTAAATCATGCAGTTTGAATACACTTTGTAATGTTTACATTTCAGTGTTTTTAGCCACTTAGTTTGCAAGATGGAGAAACAGTTGACCTTTGAATGCAGTATATGTGGCAGAAAGTTAAGCCGGAAGCAGTGACTAGAAACGCATTTACAGACTGCACATGGTATACAAGGCAAGTACAATGTATTTATTAAAAGTCTTGTATGAACGCACTTATTGACATAGATAGAAATATGTGTGATGTACTTGTTGTATTCTAATACTGTGAACTTTAGGTGAAGATAACGAACAGTGATCAATCTCATATAAGTAATATGAAATAAAGAGTTGAACAAACACTGACCCCTAGATTAATACCAAAGGTGGAATCAGGTGTCTAGGAGTAAGCATCCCTTGTCGACCGGTCACCCCCGCCGTTCATTATATCTTGATCAGGTAGATTGAGTTATCTGTAGTCAAAATCAGTGTGCCGAGAATGGCCTGACATTGGATCAAATGCTGTTTTACGTGTTTCATACCAATAATTGGTATGAAACACGTAAAACAGCATTTGACCCAAAGGATAGGTTGTATTGGCTAACTAGATTGTTATAACGACCAAAGAATTTGCGAAATGCTGACTTTAAATGAGACTTAAGTACGAATACCTTCACTCATCAACTTGTTTGTCAGTAGCTTGCTTCAATTTAAAAACTAACCATAAGCATCATGAGCATTAACAAGCTCTTGCGTATCGAATCAGCTGAGATATATAAACACCATAATGCATGAGGTAATGGAATATTGCTACATAAATATGGGAAGTTGACGATGGACAAGCTGAAATCATCCCGTTTGTCATAAAGTTGAGTTGTTAGTTCGACGTTAATATCTACTTTGAATAAAATATCTTAAGTATGAAGCAGAAGTGGACGACTGTGGTGTCTTTTATTTCGAGTTCACTGGTCAAATCGACATATGAATCAAAATTATTATTCTTATTAGGTAATACGTCATCGATATATCTAAATGTCAAATTGAAGGTCACAGCAAGAGATTTTTCTTCTCGCGTAGAAGTTTTTGGAATAAATTCTGCTATATCACATGCAAGGCACATGACTATAGTGATACAAAATGAAATCAAGTTTTAGAAATTAAAAATGTTACCACAATCAAACAGGATGAAAACTTTTGTCAATTGATTTGTTTAACCTCGAAGTTAGATTGCAAACTTGGACTCCATGATGATTCAGGGTATGTTGTGAGAATTTATAAATTGTTTTGTTTCAGATTTATAGATATATTATTCATAACAACAAATTCTATATGATTGTTACATTTCTGACCAAGAGAGTGTTTATTATAATGCCGATATCAATTATAATTGTTAACTAAACAGATATTAGCACTTAAACCTTCTTAATGAATATGTAGGGTATAAAATGAATACTTTTACCTGAAGGTAGATTAATTCAAGGTTCGCTAGGTTTAATGTTCTTAATTTTATTGCAGGAGATCGAGAACCTAGAAGGTATATGCTATACAAGAAGGATGTGAATATACCAATTCCTGAACGCACAAAATATAGACATAAATTGCAAGACTCTATGGGAGCTTCCAATGTTGATATGCCTAGTACTTCAAGCGATACATCCATGAATCCTAACTTTTCATCATCACCTGAGCCAGAATCACCAGCATTTACAGACGCTTCAAGTTCAGCTTTGAACATAGAAACTGCATCATCTCTAGAGATGGAGAAAGCCACCACAGAATTTTCTGAAGATAATAGACCAGAATTTGAAAAAATGTTCACCGTAGAGAATCCACCATATTTTGATGAAGATATCCATGGTTACCAACAGGATCTTGTTGATGTACGGGATAGTATATGTTCTGATCTTGACAAACCTTCGAACTTCTCTAGTGATGAAGAATCCAAAGACTCAATTTACAGTAGTCTGTCAAGTGACAGTGAGGATTACATTAGCTCACAGGACACTGAAGACAGTGAAACAGAAGAAGATGTGCCAACCTTTTCAAAGTGCGATGAAAGCTTCATGGTTACTCTTTCATTCACAATGAAGCATCACTTAAGTGGCCAGGCTTCAAGTGATTTACTAACCTTATTGAAACTTTTAGGCAAAAGTGAACACCAGATGGGTGATATGTCATTAAAAAAACTTAAAGAATTGGTTGGAGCATGTGATGCAGATATTATTCATTTTTGTGAAAAGTGTTTCACAATTTTTCCAGAAGATTTGGAAGTGTACAAGTGTACACAAGAAGGATGTCCGGGACTTAGATACAAAGGCAGTGAAGAGAACCAAGTTAAGAAGCAGAAAAAAAGTTTCTTTACAAGTCTTTCTGTTACAAGGCAGATAAGGGACCTTCGCGAGAGAGAAGGTATTTGGGAAGCACTTACAAGTTACAAAAGTAAATGTGCGGAAGAAAACTTCATATCAGACATTTTAAATGCCGAAGTATGTAAAAACTTGAAAAGCGGAGGGAACTTCTTGGATAGTGAGCATAATCTCTCATTGATTTTCAACACGGATGGAATTCCACTTTATCAATCCTCTGGAATAAGTTTATGGCCAGTTTACTTGGCAATTAATGAACTTCCTCCATCTATGCGTTTTTCACGCAAGAATATGATATTATGGGGTGTATGGCAGGCTCGTGGAAAACCAGTTTTCCAAACTTTCTTTCAGCCCTTTATCAAACACATGGTGCAGCTGAAAGAAACAGGAGTTGTTTGGAAACATCATGGACAGGAAATCTGTTCCAAAGCAATTCTTTTGCTAGGAACCGTAGATCTACAGGCAAAAGCCTATTTGACAGAAATGACCATGTTCAATGGTAGACATGGTTGCATTACATGTGAAGATGAAGGTACAAACTTAAGTCTTATAAAACTTGATTTTCATCAACACACAATTTTTCTTAAACATTTGAAATGGGACCTACCTTAATAATACCCGAATCAGCCTGAAAGTGGCAACCTCTCTTTTTCTAGGTCTTATGCTTTAAGAATAAATCAAATTTGGTTGGTTTGTCATTTGTTTCTGATAGACTATTATAAAATTTAAAGGTTTTTTTAATGAATTCACTACAAATCCTACATTCGAAGGGAATCTCTCATAATAGAATTTGACGCATTTAACTCTTAATTATTACTTGCAATTGTTGGACAATGATTTTCTTTTCTTTTACAAAGGAGAGGTTGTAAAACAGGGGAAAGGCCACACAAGAGTCTATCCATTCAAAAACATGCATGAACAAACCATTCGAACAACGACAGGTAACTATAATATATACCGTAATATAGTTCAGGCCACAGGCAATTGCTTTTTACATCAGCTACTTACTTGTGTACTCTACATTTAGAGTTCTGTACCTTTTCTATTTATTTAAAGAATTAAAACAGATCACCAACACATAGTGGTTCTGATGACGACTGCCCCCTGGTCGAAACCGGTCAACTAATAAAAGTGTATCCTGCATTCTCACTATGTGTTGGTGATCTGTTTTAATTCTTTAAGTTTATACTTTGGATACAGACTCTGCTGAATACCTCGTGGTATTGGTCTCCATTTTTGACTTAAATGTTTGCTTTTCTATTTATATAGTAAATTCGACCCCATTAGGGATGTAAATTATCTGTGGTTCAGGATATACTCCATATTATTGGAAACAAAATAATTTAGCAAGTTATCCTGTTATATTTTGTTGAGTTCTCTCATAATACCTTGTTATATATCAAAGTTTTTGTGTTCAATAGGTATTCTACAGCATGGGTTGTCGGCGATGGAGAGTGGGAATGTCGAAATGGGCATTAAAGGTGTATCTTCCCTACTTGAGTTAGATTGGTTCGACATGGTGTATGGAATGGTACCTGACTACATGCACGGTTTGTTGCTGGGAGTGACCAAAAAAATTCTTTCCCTGTTGTTTTCACCATCAAATTCTAAAAAAAACCATACTTCATTGGAAAAAACATCAAAAGTATTGACAAAATTCTAAAAAATATGAAACCAACAGATCAAATTTCTCGTTTGCCAAGAAAAGTTGAAAAAAATCTCCATCATTTTAAAGCTTCTGAACTACAGATGTGGCTGCTGTATTATTCAATTCCATCTCTGATGATCTTTCTGCCCCAGGAATATTTGCACCATTTAGGCCTCCTTGTAGAAGGCAGCTATCTTCTTCTGTCAGACAAGATAACAAACCAAGATTTGCAAAGAGCAGACTATGTTCTTGCCGATATTTACAGGGAATTTGCAGTTTTATATGGTACAAACAATTGCACCCTTAACTTGCATAATGTTGGCTGCCATTTAACAACATATGTTAGGAAGTTTGGACCTTTATGGGCATGGTCCTGTTTTCAGTTTGAGGACCTGAATGGTTCCATCCTTGATTCCGTCCATGGTACAGGAGATGTTTGCTTGCAAATAATGTGGATGGTGCAAGCCCAAAAACGTCTCTCTCTGGATGCCTCGCATATTTCCAATCCAATTTTCAAAACTTTTGTGGAGGAAATGACCCATTCTAATAGAAGGACTGTCACCATCAAACAAAGAGCTGAGAATTGTCAAATAGCTGGGGGAATAACAGGCATTTCTACAGAAAATCTTCCATTCGAAAATGATATCCGAGCATTGTTAGACATTGAACATGATTTGGGAAGGCTATCAAAAGCACTCAGGATTGTTCGTGGTGATGTAGTATTCTACAGTGAACATTACAGTCGCATGAAAAAAAGGATTGCGTATGTTGTTACAACTGACCCTGCAGCCTCTGGAATTAATCTTGCAGCAGTTCAGTATTTTATCCTCCACCATGCAACAAACAAATGTTTTGCAGTAATTCGCCCTCTTCGTATCCATGAAGGCAGCCCATATGTTCATAATGAAGTACACCATCTTATCCGAGTTGAGAAGATAGACAACCAAGAGAAAGTGATCCTTGTTGAAAGTATTTGTGAAAAAGTGTTGTTTCTTAATGGAAACAAAGATTATGCTTGCATTGCTCGATTGCCAAATTTATATGGATTGTGTTCATGAACAATTTCAGCTTTCAAACTCTCCAGGGTAATTTAGTAATAGACATCTATATTTATTCAAAACATTATAAACTTGCACAGTATATATTAAAAAACTGTATTTATTGTTTTGAAATTTTAGGTCTAAGAGAGTTTTTATTCAAGTATGGAATTCTGTCATTCTTGATTCTTATTAGAGATCTTTTCACATCCAGAATTTTACATGTCAGCTTTTGGATAAATATACCATCATAAAAATTGCTATGTCAGTTGTTGTTGTAAACTTTTGAACCCCAAAATGCCACTGTTATTTTGTTGTTTGAGCTATGAAGCAATTTTGTCAACTACTAAAGAGAAATGTTGATCTTTTTGTTTATATTATGTTAGGCTTTTTAAGTTTAAAACTCCATTCCCAGGAAATTCTGTTTCACTCTTCAAAGTCTGTAAAATCTTACTTAACCACTTACAAGATTTTAAGGGCAATTGCAGGACTTTTCTCTGCACTTACTTTTATCAATAAGTCCTGAAAAACAATATAAAGTCCTGTATTGTCCTGAATATATCATGTGTGAGACTTTTAGGAAATTTATGGGACTTCTTTTTTTTATAATTTCATTATTAAGTCCTGAAAAACAAAAGAAAGTCCTGAAAAATCCTCTTGCAATGGTAGTGGGACTTCGCAGGACATTTGAGTAATGTATATGTCCTACAAATTCCTACAAAGTCACAATGTTACTGGGATATTAAGGGACAAATGCAGGAATAAGAAGTCCTGTATTATCCCACTGCATTAGGACAGAAAGAAGCAGGACTGGAAAAGGAAATCCCAGGACTTCCAGGGATATCCTTCAAATAATCAAGAAAGAGGGATTTATTTTCAGAGGGGCAGACTTGATGGCTTGGCACCACTTAAATTCGGATTTCCAAGCAGTGTTGAACTTTGCTAGATATTTTGTCTTCTTTGCTGCAGGAGCATTCGGAGATAGGTTATGTTTCGGCATTTTGGAAAGTTATGATTATGTCCAAAAAACACATTCTTAAATAATACTTCCATTGGCTTGGGCTGAAAACAATCTGAATCCAATTCAAGCATGGTAGTTTCAAAAGCATTGACCATACAAATTTGACAGTCTTGCAATACAAATATGATTTTTGTTTCCTTGTAAAAGTAACAATTTTTCCATAATTGTATCAGTGGGGATTAGGTGCTCTTCTTTATGTTGGTTTTCAAATGGCTTTATCTTCATCATATGTGATACGGAGGGATGGAGCAATGAATTGTCTCCATCATTCAAGTCCAATTTCCTGAAAACAGCAAAACATATCTTGCTTGAAGCATGAAATAAAAAATGACTCACCATATAGCTAGTTTCAAATCTTGAATAGATGCGAGAACAACAAATTCTATGCGCTTGCTCATTCGAAAGTACTTTTCACTATAAATGATGCAATCAATGCCTACAACTACTCTGAAAGCTTTAAAAAGATCTCCTAAATCACTGTCTGGTGAAATGCCAAGTGCAAGTTTTAGTTTGAAAGCAGTTTCGTTATCAACTGCTTCAGGATGCAGATGTCCAGCAATTTTACAGTTCTTTGCGGTGGACTTTGCCTTCACTGACCTTCCAACAATAAACTGGGAATCAACTGACAATCTCTTCTGGGCTTGAACTGTTCAGAGTATCTGCAAACAGACATTTCCTGTTCCATGTACAGAAGTAGAGCGCCATTAAGATCTTCAAATGGAAAACAGGACCAACACTACAAAGGGCCTAGGTGTGAAACATAATCTGCAAGACACCCTGGGGTCAGAAACCCCTAGCTACCTTGGGGATCATCAAATTTACAATTTTGGTAAAGGACTACCTGTTTTTTTCTAAACATCCATTTAGTTTCAATTTAGTATCAACCACACTAAAGAAGATGTTATTCAAGTGTTTTACACATAAACACTATATAACAAGTTTGGCCCCACCCTGAAGTCAGAACCCATACCCCAGGGGACTATGAAAGTTAGAATTTCGGTAGAGGCCTTCCTGCTCTATATCACTATGCATTTAGTATTTCTTACACATGTGCGGTTGTAGAGAAGATTTTTGAAAATTGGTCAATTTTGGCCCCTTAACCCTTGCAGAAATTATTCCTAACATAGAAATACATCTCAGAAATTCCTAAGACATCCCAAGAATTCCTAGGATATCCTCACAATCTGCTTTTAGGAATTCCTGAGACTGAGAAATCCTGACATATGAACAGAGGACTTCCTGGGATATCTCAGGACTTTTTTGTTACATTAATCAAATCCAACTCTTGCCAGTACATTTGATTGAGAGTCAGGAGTTATGTATTTTAACAACATTCCCATATCCTAGGACTTTTGATGAAATATCAGGACTTCAAAACTACCAGAAGTAAAAGAATAAAATTTGTTTTATTTCAGGCTTGAGGCCATAAGCATTTTTTGAAAGGTGCATTAAGGTGGGTCCTTAGTCCTGGATTTTTGGGGTTTAGGTAGCATTTTTTTGTTTGGAATCAATAAATTAACATTCAGAGTAATGAAAAAAGGCAAATTAGTTAAGGATTTCCATATTAATTTTCATTACAGACACTACTGAAGTAATGTACCCCTATGTAGATTTTTATGAAATTCATTGGAAACAGTTATTTGTCGTTATTTTAAAACACATGTCATTTTCAATATGTTCATCAAGTTTTAGAATAATAAGTGCAGAATTATTGAATTAGCGTTGTTCTCCAAAATGTTAAAAAACAAATAAATGTGGACACAGTTTCCTTATAGCATGGTTTACATATCATTTTTTCTGTTTATATTAGTACATGTACATCTATTATAGTTATTTATCGAAAAAAAATCCATACCTTTCCTTGATATTTTCGAATTTATAGCTTCTAGAGTATGTATACCCCCATAAAAAACCGAATTCTGGCACCATACAGCTGAGCTATTCAAAATCACTCATGGATTAAAATTTTATGTAATTTCACAAAGACACAGATAATGATTCCTTATCACCTTGGTAAAATGTTTGTGAAAAATAAAGGAAATCTATCGCATAATGGGCTTGATAAATAATTTATTGAAAACGGAGTTATTGTCCTTGGATTCAATATTTTGAAACATATCATTGACTATTCAAATATAACTAAGACTTTTGAAATATTTTATGGCTGACAATTTTTTTAAAAATAACTATTGAAAAAGACTCCAACAAAATTTATGTTCAAGTCATTAAATCATTGACTTTGCAAAATCTTATGCCGTCACAGGAGTGTGGAACTACGTTAAATGAATGTATTTCTCATAATCACATCATAATCTCATCACATAAAAAAGATGAGATGGTATGTTTATTGTACAGAAAATTCCCCCCTCCAGTCCTTAAAATTTTCAAAAATTTGAGTGGAATTATAATCAAAGTTCAAAACTTAGAATACAGTATTTATCTAAGTTTGCCGATACTGTATAAAATCTAAATGCATACATAGGAATAGCAGAAAAGGATGTACAAAAAATGGTAATTTTACACATCTTGTTTTATACTGTTGCTGAACATTAGAATTTAGCATAGATATTCAGAAGAGTAAAAAAAAATCTAGATTTCATAGCCCTTTGGAGTAGTGGTACTTTTTTCACTAGCACTCTGGTGACTGATAAGGCCTGTGGGCCTCTTGTTACATTTTCTTGGTGTATTCTTCTAAAGCCTGTTTCTTCAGGGTTATAATGTCTGTCCTGTTGCCCGACCGACCTGGACTCAAAACCCCCAACTTCAATTTTTTTCTTTCAAATTCCAGAACAAATGTTTCTGGTCCAATCCGGATCTTACTATGTCCGAAATGGCTGCTTCCATTGGAGCAACAAGCACGAGTGTGCTACAGTTAACATTTAAGAAAGTCGGCACAACAAGGAAAAGTCCATTGTGCAGATTTCATGTCTAGTCCTATAAATTCAGTGTAAATTAATTCACTCCAATTAAAGTCCATTGTTTTAGATAACTGAGCATGAGGTAGTCACAACCAAGTATTATATATACCCATCAATGTTTCGTTTTTTGATACTGTTGATTTCACATTTTCTGGATCACCACACTGTGGTTTTCTGATTCCGTATCAGTAGATGATGTCACAATGCATCAACTCAACATTTTTTGTGGAAAATATCGACCGTGTCACAAACACAAGAATATCAGTAAAACTGATGGATGCTCCCCGAAATACATCTAACCAATGAACTCCTACATATAAGGAATGACTCGTGCAATGATTAATAACGATTGAAACATTGTTGAAATGAAGGGTTTTTTCATATAGAAGGTATATGTTATGTGACCTTGACTTTTAGAAGATGATCTTGAGTGACCTTTGTCTGTCAGAAAGCCATTTCCCTATCACTTATTTGTGCAATATATGATCAAAAACTGGAAATAAGGCACTTTTTCCTCATATAAGTATGTTCTGAGTGACCTTGACAAACTAACCTTGAGAGACCTTGGTCAAAATGATCAATTGTTGAAATGAATTTTTTTTTATATAGAAGGTATATGTTGAGTGACCTTGAGCTTTACAAAATAACCTTGATTGACCTTTGCCTGAAACCCATTTGCCTATTACTTATTCGTGTGATATATGATCAATACCTGTTCAAAAACTTGAAATAAAGAACTTTTTAATTATATAAAGTGTATATATATATGTATATATGTTCCGAGTGACCTTGACCTTTCCAAAATGACCTTGGTCCAAAAATCCCTGTCTCGGAGAATATTTGTGATCAATTATATCAATTTCTGATGAAAGGTTTAGAAGATGGAAACTTTTATATCAAAAACTGTTGAAATTAGAAACTTTTATATGTTCTGAGTGACCTTGATCTTTCCAAAATGACCATGGTCCATAAGTCCTTGTCTCAAGGAATATTCAGGGTTCGAAATTAACATTTTCAAGCACTAGTCCGTACGGACTAGTCACTATTGATGTTCACAAGTCCGCAAAGCATTTCACTAGTCCGTCCAGTACATCATATTAAATGATCTTCATTTTATTCAACAGTATTTAATGAAACCAAACACATCACATTCGCAATCCAGTACATCATATTAAATGATCTTCATTTTATTCAACAGTATTTAATGAAACCAAACGCATCACATTTGCAATCAATTTAATTTCTGACACCTACAAATAAAAGAGACCACCATATTTTATTTCGCATTCAAGATCTTCAGAAGCATACAATATTAACCTCCGAGTTAATCCATAAGTGCGTTCGAGATCGACGTTCCCGTTGTTTTGGTGCTCAGATCTTAGAGCCACAGGAGTTCGAAATGTTATCAATAAAGTCAATAAAATTCACTCGATTGACCAAGTCATGAGCTATAGTGTTATGAACTACTGTGTTAGAGTCGCGAATGATGAAAACATGTGTACACAAACGTGCATGTTCTCAGACCACACTACTTGCAATTCCTGCACCTAGAACACGTTCTTGTGATGTGTACTCGGCGTTCGGAATTGGCAGGAATTTGACAATTTGTGCACGTTCGAAGAACGGTGGTCTTGAATGCACTCCATGTGTTTGGAAGATCAGGATGTCATAGTCACGCAAACACTTAACCATGCAGGTAATTAATCGACCATAAGTTCAAACATCTAAGAGACTCGGACAAATCTTGTTAAAAATATTTACCATATTCAAGATTGATTTCCGGATTTTCGTTAGTCCGTACGGACTAGTGCTATAGAGAGTTCACTAGTCCGACACATTTTTTACTAGTCTCGGACTTACGGACATGAGTTAATTTCGAACCCTGATATTTGTGATCAATTACATGTCTATCAAATTTCTGATGAAAGCTTTAGGAGATGTGAGCTCAAACGAATGGACGGACAAATATGACAGATCTTTTTGTGCCTTTACTGGTGTCACAGATTTTGTTGCTGTCTCGAGTCTCTTTGGTTGATAAGCAGAGGTCATTTTCTGTGGAGTTGCACTGTGTTCTTCCTTTGCTGGTGTCACAGATTTTGTTGCTGTCTCGAGTTTCTTTGGTTGATAAGCTGGGGTCATTTTCTGTGAAGTTGCATTGTGTTTTTCCTTTGCTGGTGTCACAGATTTTGTTGCTGTCTCGAGTCTCTTTGGTTGATAAGCTGAGGCCTTTTCTGTGGAGTTGCACTGTTTTTCCTTTGCAGGTGATAGCACATGAGATGTTGGGAATATAGAGTCAATTCATGCAAAAGCCATCAATTCCTTTATTTGAAGTTCTTTGGCAGTTATTTTCTGGAAGCCCATTTCATGAGATTTCTTCTTTCTTGGGTTCTTTTCCTCAGATTTAGCTTCAGCTTCTATAGCCCTTGACCTTGGAGTTTGACCTACTTTTTGAAAACTTTAACCTTGTTAATAACTTTTGAACAGTTGAGTGCTAGAGCTTTGATATTTCACATGAGTATTTCTTGTGACAAGACCTCTCGCCATGGGTACTAAACCTATTGACCTTGGCATTTGACCTACTTTAAAAAAAATGACATTGGTCATAACATCTAAATGGTAAATATTAGAGCTTTCATATTGCATATGAGCATTTCTTGTGACAAGATCTTTCTATTGGTACCAAGTTATTTGTCCTTGTGACCATGGCCATCTTTGGAATTGCCCATTATCGGGGGCATTTATGTTTCACAAACACATCTTTTTTCATATTGCAGTGCATTAGAAACTTTGAACACAAATTTTAGGTCATAATTTTACTGGAATTATCCCAGATGATATTTCAGCTAGCTGAAATATGTATTGGGAGGGATGTTAGGATGGCATGCACTGCCACCACCCATATAATTTTTACTTAAAATCAGTTAATTCTCTTACTAGCTATTTGTTGTACAGTATCAAATTTTCACCCATGTCTCATATTGTTTGCTTTCATGTGATGAATTGTCATGATCTTCCCATGAGCACTCTGAAATGAGCTACAATGAGTCTGGTGGCACCAGATGATACCCCTGCCTCTGAGCAGCTAATACTGAAGATGGAAACATAGTAATTACACTTGCAGTAATCAGAATTTTTGTAGAGAGCCTAAGCAATCAAAGTCCCCCCCCCCCCATATTTTGATTTAGAATTAAATTTTGAAATTCTGTATTAATTAAGGCAAAACTTTAATCTTTAATTTCTCTTGCACCATCACATCATGTCAAACATATGCTAGCAGATAAACATTTTTATTAGATACAGGGGAGCCTCATTAGTCTGGACACTTTGGTTCTCGGCAAAATTGTCTGTATAAATGAAGCATCCGGATAACTGAATCACATATTCTGGATCTTTATATAAGTTACCAATATGCCAATTCACTTCAATTAATAATATGAAATCCATGTATGTGGACCAATGGTATAATATGCACATTTTTGATTTGAATAGGGTGCTATAAATGTGTAACAAAGCTGTTCCATGGAATATATCATTGATTTATTAATACACTACTGACCAAGACTATAATATATTACAGATTTATTTGCAAACACTGCACGCATTATATAATTTTCAATACAATGTCTCAATTAGTGCGTTATCTGACAGTCATCACAATACATGACCTAAGTTAAGGTAAGTGTTGACAAGATACAGATAATCACTTCAATTAGGCTGTGTGATGATGTATGGTTTTTTTTTTATAATTCACACCCTACTAAAATTATCCAAGGCAGATCTTTCCCAAAAAAATTTAAATTACTGTTTAGATTAACGGTACAATTTTCAATGATGCATTTTTAAAACATTTTGTGGTTTTAAAAAAAATTACCGTCCGGATCTGAAACACAAATTTCCGGATTACTGATGCAATATAACATGTAAAAATTCTGTTCCCTAGAAAAATTGTCCAGATTAATGAGGCTCCACTGTACATGTAAAAAGTCAAAAGAGTATAATAATCAAATGATAGAGCTATATTTTGTTTATTGACTTACAAGAGATATTAAAGATCTAGGACCTAAAAAGAAAAAAAGGTGGGAACCTGCCTGCTGCATTTAATTTTGAAATTTTTGGCCTAAGAAACTAAAGAATTCTTTTTTGGCCTATAGCACTTGTATTTTTAAAGTCTTTTCATTATACAACCCTGTTTCCTGCAGGTGTCTGATATGTTTTCTGCTTCAGGGGGACTCATGGCCAAGAGTTTCATTTTTAGCTCAAGTGAGCTTTTCTGATCACTCATTGTCGGTCACCTGTCTGTCCATCCATCTGTCTGTAAACTTTTACATTTTTTACTTCTCCAGAACCACAGGGCCACAAATCATCTTTGGAGGAAAGAGATTCAAGTTTTTTCAAATGAAGGGGAACACCCTTCTCCAAAAGAGTGAAATTACACTTATTTTTTTTTTAAAAATCTTCTCCAGAACCAGCATGCCCCTCCCCCCCTCCCACCCCCAGGATTTGGTTGGGGCCACAATAGGGGAAACCATTTTCACATGTGTTTATAATGGAAAAATCTTCTCAAGAACCACTGATCCA